>NC_134355.1:28196471-28366471 GCF_048569485.1 Anomaloglossus baeobatrachus | reverse complement strand
AGAGCTATGTGTGTATGTATATAGCAGAGCTATGTGTGTATGTATATAGCAGAGCTATGTGTGTATGTATATAGCAGAGCTAGGTGTGTATGTATATAGCAGAGCTAGGTGTGTATGTATATAGCAGAGCTAGGTGTGTATGTATATAGCAGAGCTAGGTGTGTATGTATATAGCAGAGCTATGTGTGTATGTATGTAGCAGAGCTAGGTGTGTATGTATATAGCAGAGCTATGTGTGTATGTATATAGCAGAGCTATGTGTGTATGTATATAGCAGAGCTATGTGTGTATGTATATAGCAGAGCTATGTGTGTATGTATATAGCAGAGCTATGTGTGTATGTATATAGCAGAGCTAGGTGTGTATGTATATAGCAGAGCTAGGTGTGTATGTATATAGCAGAGCTATGTGTGTATGTATATAGCAGAGCTAGGTGTGTATGTATATAGCAGAGCTAGGTGTGTATGTATATAGCAGAGCTATGTGTGTATGTATATAGCAGAGCTAGGTGTGTATGTATATAGCAGAGCTATGTGTGTATGTATATAGCAGAGCTAGGTGTGTATGTATATAGCAGAGCTAGGTGTGTATGTATATAGCAGAGCTATGTGTGTATGTATATAGCAGAGCTAGGTGTGTATGTATATAGCAGAGCTAGGTGTGTATGTATATAGCAGAGCTATGTGTGTATGTATATAGCAGAGCTAGGTGTGTATGTATATAGCAGAGCTAGGTGTGTATGTATATAGCAGAGCTATGTGTGTATGTATGTAGCAGAGCTAGGTGTGTATGTATATAGCAGAGCTAGGTGTGTATGTATATAGCAGAGCTATGTGTGTATGTATATAGCAGAGCTAGGTGTGTATGTATATAGCAGAGCTATGTGTGTATGTATATAGCAGAGCTATGTGTGTATGTATATAGCAGAGCTATGTGTGTATGTATATAGCAGAGCTATGTGTGTATGTATATAGCAGAGCTAGGTGTGTATGTATATAGCAGAGCTAGGTGTGTATGTATATAGCAGAGCTAGGTGTGTATGTATATAGCAGAGCTATGTGTGTATGTATATAGCAGAGCTATGTGTGTATGTATATAGCAGAGCTATGTGTGTATGTACATAGCAGAGCTATGTGTGTATGTATATAGCAGAGCTATGTGTGTATGTATATAGCAGAGCTATGTGTGTATGTATATAGCAGAGCTATGTATGTAGCAGAGCTATGTATGTAGCAGAGCTATGTGTGCATGTATATAGCAGAGCTATGTGTGTATGTATGTGGCAGAGCTATGTGTGTATGTATGTAGCAGAGCTATGTATGTAGCAGAGCTATGTGTGCATGTATATAGCAGAGCTATGTGTGTATGTAGCAGAGCTATGTGTGTATGTATGTAGCAGCGCTGTGTCTGTATGTATGTATCCAGCAGAGCTGTGTGTGTTTGTCTGTATGCATGTATGATGTGTATCTATGTATGTCAGTGTATATGACTGTATAGATGTGTCAGTTCTATATGTATTTTTGTGAGTTTGTCGTTAAATATGTATATGTATGTGTGCGTATGTGTGTCTGCGTGTGGATGGGGCCCACTGGGACTCTTCCGCCCGGGGCCCACAAAAACCTGGAGCCGGCCCTGGTCTCCTGTAATAGGAGACTAGTCCATGGTTTAGAAATTGCAGCACAGTTTGGAGAACATTTTTTGAGATACAGATTCTTTAATTGGCAGAAATTAGATTTGTACAACACTCAATATTTGAAAGAAGCAAGTATGTAACTGTGACTTAGCTGTGACATTTTGACCGGTGAAGGTCTAATTTGTACAGTCGCTTCTGAGAAGAAAGAAATCAAATTATTTCCATGAAACACGTATATCTGTGATAATATAATATGATGTAGCAGTTTCTGTCAAACAATCCTTAAGATTAGCTATATACCTTGATATGCAAAATAGGGGGGGGGGAGGACCATACAAGTGGTGGAGGTAGGAAGAGAGGAAAATAGGAAAGGCGAGAAACGGAGAAGGGTAATGAAGAAGACATGCAATAAGTTAAAAGTGGACAGGAGATGTAGAAGGCTATAGTCATGGTTGTGGTGAGATTTAAGTGCTTGTATAAAGGAGAGGACCTGGTGCACATACTGTATAAGATAAATGACCATGTATCTGTTTAATAAGGATGTTGTAATAAATTATAATCTGCATGCTGAGGACATCAGGTTGGCAGGGCTCTAGGACTACATAATGGCAAATTAACTATGATGTATGCTGTATAGAATGATTAAAACAAGGAGTTATAGGTGGAAGACATAATACCTTTATGGAGTCCTATAAAGATTAATCCGCAGGTGGAAGAGCAAAGGGATCATAATATGGATCCAGCAGGCTGGGGAGTATGCAAATAGAAAGATGGCTATGAGGATAATCTAAGGTTTAATAAACAGTATATAAAGAATGCAAAGGATGGTGTGAGCAACATACGTGTTGGCGGGTGGGGGAACATGTGACCGCTCAAACAGAAGATGGCCATGAGGGGGGATGTATGGCAAGGCACCATAAGAGTCCGTGGTGGCCGGAAATGGAAGTGGCTGCAGCCATGAATTTGGTGTTGCATCCTTTTGTGTATTCCTCTGTTTGTCTTCCTTGACGCATCTATAAGGGATAAGCAGGTTACCATGCAAAACACCCCCGTACCATATCTACCTAAATAAAGACGAGAACCACGACTTTATTGCAGGAATGGCCACAGTTTTATTTACCGTATATATGTATACCAAAAACTCGTGGCCCAACATGCCACTCAATTGTTAAACTTAACCTTATACATATATACCCGTATAACCAGAAACACCGATAGATCCGTCCGAGAGGCCAACCATCATTCCTAACCCCCCGGCCGTAACCTCCAAACCGGCCCAGAGGACCACCTCGGCCGTGACCACCCGGCCCAAGGTGAGGGGTAACAACGTTCCATCGTTAATTACCCCTACCCAGAACCTGCGGGACCTCCGCCCACAAGTTCCCATCCACTCCGAAGCCACTCCCCTTGAGCGACTTCGTACCAAAAACCGACTGTCGGTACTCCCAACCTCTCAGACGGACCTATCACCCCGCTGTGATGACAACAAATTGGAAAATCAACCTTGTATTCTCCTTTCTTCCTCTTTTTTTTTTTTTTTGATTTTTTTTTTTTTTTTAAAAAACCATCAACTTTTCACTATTTTTTTTTTTTTTTTATATAAACATATACATATAAATATATCAGGGCAGGCGGGTGGGACACAACTTTCCGGCGACAAAAGGGGAGGTAATCAGTACACCCCCTCTCTTATACCTCCCACAACCCCCCCACCCCTTCCTTGCTCCCCTCCAATCCCCTTACAGTTCCCTTCTACCAATCCTATAGTCCCATATATCCCCTATCCCATGTAAACCAATTAACCCCTTCCTAACCTTGCACCCTCCCGATCGTCATGGGGTCCATTCACCCCTATGGGGCTCACTGCCCTTCTTTCCTTATGTTGTATTAGTGCAGCGGGGTGAGTAGTGTCTCTCACTGGCCATCTCACTGCCAAGGGTGAGTGCAGGGCTAGTGAGGAATTAGGTATCCTGCTCGGCGATGGGTTGAAAGAACCCCTAAAGGGATGCTAGGAAGGATGAGTTCAGGAGGTGTGCTTTCTCCCTAGCAGCAGGGCCCACTGTTATTAAAGTGTACCTGGTGTACCCTGTTTGTGGTGGAATTCAGCGACGGTTTCTTGGTGTTGGGAGGAACCCCAATAGTCACAGCATGACAACCACATATTGACCATCCTTGATCTTTGTAGTTCATTTTCTTGGGAATAAGTCTAAATTTTCATTGCTCTCCTTAAAGTGCGCAAAATGCCCTAAAGGCACTGAAGCAAATGTGCTGCACTTGTACAAAATTGCAGCCTTCAGACTTTTTGGGATGACTCAATAAGATGTCTTCACTCGCTCACATTGTACTCAATGTTGCCCAGGAACATCACTGCAATACACTAGAGCACCGTCTTGAGAAAAGTATGGAAGGAATTTATTTTGGAAACCTATGGAATTCTTTTCTTTTGGAAGCCTATGGAGTCAGTATTTGTGAAAAAAACTGTATGTGATGGAAATTTTTTCCATATATTTTTTTTGAGTTCAGCGTTTGAAAGTATATAAAAATCACCTTCTACTTTTCAAACAAGGTTACCCTTGCAGACCTGTTATTTCAGTAGTTCTGCTTCCCTGGTTTATGAAGCCTCTCAGCTGATATATAACCATTATTAAAGTTGAGCTAAACTTTGTGGTCACAAATGAGAAAAGATGAGCTCAGAAGAAGGATGATCAGAGAATGAGCTCATTAATGGGTTCTCAGTTATGTCATTCAGCATTTAGAAATAGACACTAATTCAAGAAGAAAAAATGGTAGTCAAAAATACATCAAATTGTCTCTTCAGGGAGGAAGGAGACAAACTCTAGCGCCACCTACTGGAGGTAACAATCCTAAAAGTCAAAAGTGTCCCTTTAATGAGCCTGGTCATATGACTTCGGATTTATGCCAGATCAGAACCTCAATTTGCAGACAGGCTGTTTCGGAATGGCTGTCCCTCAACAGTGCAAAGTATGAGATCTGATATGACTGTATGATAAGCTATAGTGGGGTCTAAAAGGAGTCAAACATACATTGAACATTTTTTTTCTCCAAAACATGTCCATATCCTTTAATTTGTAGAGCAAATATGCAGTTTAAATAAAAAGAACATACCAGTCACTGCCATGTTTAGACAAAAGATTGATTAAAGGGAATCTGTTAGTAGGTTCTTGCTACCTCATCTAAGAGCAGCGATCTGTTAGATTTAGCCATCTAGCAGAGATGAGAAACCTGTTCCTGCGCACACCAGGGTCTCAATAGAGATTGTACATTGACAGTGAGGTGCCAGCCAAAGAGGGGGCATACCGGACTGTCATGTGCATGACATTGTAGTCTCAGCAATGATAAGTTCTGTTGTGTCCTGCTACTTAAAGAAACATAGCAAATAAACAACAGGTCAGACCTTGACAACACAGTTATCCCTGAATTCTCTGTGTTAACCTTTGCAGTGTTCTGTCTTCAGCTTTCATAGCATAAATTGCTGACAGATTACCTTTAAAATATGAAGTCACTGTTAGGGCTAGGAGACATTGGCGTTGAGAGTAGAAAGAAAGAAAGGTTAACCACACTACCGGATGAAAGAATGATCCAGGAGGATCAGTAGAGGTTAATCATGTAATTTTATTGTTCTACGCATTTCGGAGTATAATCACTCCTTCAGGAACAAAATCACCAATGTACATTGATGAAGAAGTGATTATACGCCGGAACGCGTAGAACAATAAAATCGCTTGATTAACCTCTACTGATCCGATCCTTGAACGCTCTTTCATCCGGCAGCGCGGTTAACCCCTTTCTTTATACTTTAAACACCACTCTTAAGGCCCCGTTACACGCTACGATTTATCTGACGATCTCTAAAACGATGTGAAACGCCCAGATCGTAGTTACGATTTGCCGAGATCACATATAGGTCGTTTATTAGCGGTCACACATAAAGATCTCACAAACGACACAACATCGTTCAGCGATATATTGCTTGACCAAGGCGGTCGTGTGGATGTTGTTCGTCGTTGGCAGGGTGTCAAACGTACCAATATGTCTGCTGCGTTCCAAACGACGAACAATATTTTGAAACTGAACGGCGTGTCACCGATCAACGATTTTCATCCTATTTGCGATCGTTCAGAGTCGCTCGTAGGTGTCACACGCAATGACGTCGCTAACGATGCCGGATGTGCGTCACGGAATGCGTGACCCCGACGACATATCGTCAGATAAATCGTAGCGTGTAATGCCGCCTTTAACCTCAGAATCTGCAGCAGCTGGCATCATCTGACTAATGCTCTGTATAGTGGCTGTGTCTCACACAACTACTTCAGGGTTTTTTTCCTTGAATATTTACTCTGGTAAATTACCAGGAAAGACACTGTATGCACCTCATTTGTCTTTCCAGCTTTACCTAAATGTTAGAAAACATTGATATGCAAAAATTGGGGGCACTGTTTAATATGTTTATGTGGCGCCCCTGACCTGGCCAGGTGCCACTGAGTACTGCACCCATGCTGGGTCAGTACAATACAGGTAATCCCAGAGGCTGATTAGGGTGTGGACACACGGAACACTTGGTAACCAGAACACACACATAGCTAGAGGGGACCCCTGAGCAGACTCAGGGAGGGGGGTGTGTCCCTCGCCTCCCAGCTAGTGGTGGGTGTGTCACTGGGGACAGAGAGGTGTGCAGAGGCAGTTAATCACAGGAAGTGGAGGAGAGAAGTCGCGTCTGGAGGGCAGAGCACTGAGCAGAGCCTTCCAGACACTGCACCGTTCGTGGCTACTAGCGGGGGAGAAAGGGCTACCTGGTAGTGCCGCCTGAAACATCACCTAGGGCCAGGAGGGCTGAGAGGTGGTGGAGTAAGGGGACTGCCTAGTAGACCCTGCCCGTACGGGTGACAGGTATCCAGAGCAGGGGCCCATTCAGTTGGCCTGCTGAACCTGCCGGTGGGGGCACTGCATGCTCTCCACCAACCACACACAGAGTCCGGAGCTACAGCAGCAACGAGGGGCCCATAGGTGACTGACGGCAAGCAGCCAGAATCACCTGGTCCACACTTCCCGCAAATGGGCCAGCAAGGGGAGATCGGCATAGGTGACCCCAGCAGGACTTCAAGTCGGGGTCACCACAAACAATAGAGGGCTAGGAAGGCAATCTGGTAGTCACCTCTACATCAGCCAAAAGGGATACCTGGTTCCTCCTGGCCAACCGAAGCATTGTCCGGGTTGACTCACAGCTACCACCTAACAGTGAGTAAAAACCCTGAAAGACATCTCTGGACTGTGTGTGATTCCTCTGCGTCCTGCTGCAGTACACACCTACACTGGGCCCTGTGGCCAGCCTCACTCTCGGGAGGCTACACCACCTAACTGTACCTACCATCAGCCCCAGGCGCTACCCAACCTGCAGTGGCGGTCCCCACTGACCGCAATACCGAGAATGGTGTCACGACATCCTAAAGAAGACAACCTACCTGTGATTAGAAGATTCCAGCACTGTGGCGTCCCCGAACAGGATCAGCGTTCCTGGGTCGACACATTTATATTTTGGCATTGCAAGTCTCTAAAACACTAATTTACAATTCTCAGATTGGCCAAGCAGTGCCTAAATAATTAATTCCTGACAATATTCAAAAAACATTCTATATGGTGCCAAAAAGACCATAAAAATTACTATAGAATGCCCATTTATAAAGGTCATCTACATAGTTTTCAACATTAGTCTTGGCAATTTAATAGACTGTCCCCTTCAAAAATTGCGACTGTTGGCAAGTACGTACTTACCGTATCAGATAAGGTCAGTTGCCAAATGATACTGCCCTAAAGCAAGAAGGATAGAAACAAAATCCCTTTTATATCATATATATATATATATATATATTTATTTTTATTTTTTTTTAATTTAAGGGAAGAAGATTAATAAATTAATTAAATAATATATTATCCTTATTATATACAAACTGTTGAACAGTCAAAACACGTTTCTGTGTGCAGATCCTGAGCTCAAGTCAGAGGGACTCAATATAAAAGCTGTCCGAAATCTCATCAAACTCATGGATGTATCCTTCTCACAAACTGAGCGCCCATTTCCATTTATTTGTATCACCTTATGCAATGGTTTGAAAGTGGTTGTAAATGCCTGATGAAATGTTGTAGGAAAACAAGAAGCTTATTCTTTTCACAGAGGGCACAGAATCTTTATGGTTACAATCTCTGAAGAGATATACCACTTAGTGGTTACTCTCGGGAGGGAACAATCTACAGAATAACAGAAGAGTTGCATAGATTATAGTCTTTGTTGCACGCCTGGTGATCGGCAGCTCTCCACGGAGGCTGATGGCTGCTTCATGAACCCACATAATACCCCACCCGGTGTTAAATCGGAGGTTGCAACTGCCATTTGTTTAGGGTGCTTGTTTGCCTTCAGATCTGCATGTAGCTGTTTGATCTTGTCTCTCTATACTTTACCCACCAATGTACTTATTTTAAATCTAAGGCTAGTTACAAAACCATTTTAATGCTATTTACTCTTAGGGGTACTTTGCATGCTGCGACATTGCTAGTCGATGCTGCGAAGCCGAGCGCGATAGCCCCCACCCCCGTCGCACATGCGATATCTTGTGATAGCTGCCGTAGCGAACATTATCGCTACGGCAGCTTCACATGCACTTGCCTGCCCTGTGACGTCGCTCTGGCCGGCGACCCGCCTCCTTCCTAAGGGGGCGTGTCATGCGGCGTCACAGCGACGTCACACTGCAGGCGGCCAATAGAAGCAGAGGGGCGGAGATGAGCGGGACGTAAACATCCCACCCACCTCCTTCCTTCCGCATTGCCGAGGCAGGTAAGGAGATGTTTCTCGCTCCTGCGGCTTCACACACAGCGATGTGTGCTGCCACAGGAACGAGGAGCAACATCGTATCTCCTGATGTAGCGACATTATGAAAATGACCGACGCTACACAGATCACCGATTTACGACGCTTTTGCAATCGTTTATCGGAGCATCTAGGCTTTACACGTTGCGACGTCGTTACTGGCGCTGGATGTGCGTCACTTTCGATTATACACCGACGATATCGCAGTAGCGATGTCGCAACGTGCAAAGTACCCCTCAGTATTAATCAATTCCTTAAAAGTAAGCATATTTTTCACGACTGTAAAAACCTTGACTGCAACCTATCCAGGTGGACAACACCAAGACCCTGAGCATCGATGAATTCAAGAAGACCTGGCTGAAGGTGGACAACTACTGGGTAATGATTCCTATTGCTTTCTACAGATGAGGCTTTCTGTCACGAAAAAGAAGACAATACCTAATGAATATGATGTTCTACTTTTCCTTTTAGCGTATTTTCCAGTCCGCTGATGAGGACAACAGCAGAAGTCTTTGTGATGTTGAATTCCGAAACGCGATTATAAAAGCAGGTAGCCAAAAAAGCAGAAGAAAAGCTATTCTTGCATTGATCATGATTCGAATGAACTATTCAATATTATTCCATTTGGCAGGTCGCAATTTGAAGCTCACTAGAGCCCCTAGACCAGGGGTCTCAAACTCGGCTGCGTATATGCGCTGCACATACAAAACAAATAATTTGGGGGGGGGGCATATTCTTTTCAGGACAAAGGGACATTTCTATTGGTACCATAGTTTTTTTCTATACACTTTTGGATCACTGTTTCTTAGCACGTTTTGCTCGTTTATTGTAACAAATGTGCACTTTTTTTGATTAAATATAAAAAAACATTTTTGATGAAAAAATATCATGCTTTTTTATATTTTTTTATTGTATCCCTTTTTGTAAGTAATATGGTTTACAATTAGCACCATATAGTAATTTTGGCCAACATCTTGAAGTAATGTTCCCATCCTGGTCCTCATCTTTTAATAATGTATCCCATCCTGTTCCCCTTTTTGTAATAATGTGCCCATTCTTGTTCCCAATCTACAGTAATGTGCCCATTCTGGTCCCCATTCTGTAGTAATGTGCTCCTCCTTGTTTCCATCCTGTAAAAATGTGCCCATCTTTGCCACATTCTGTAGTAATGTGCCCATCCTTGTCCCCTTCTTGTAGTAATGTGCCCATCCTGTAATGTACCCATCCTTCTCCCCATCCAGTAGTAATGTGCCCATCCTTGTCCCCAACCTAAAGTAATGTGCCCATATTTGCCCCATTCTGTAATAATGTGCCCATTCTTTACCCCATCTTGTAGTAATGTGCCCATCCTTGTCTCCATTCTGTAGTAATGTACCCAACCTTGTCCCCTTCTTGTAGTAATGTGCCTATCCTGGTCCTCATCCTGTAGTAATGAGCCCAATCCTGGTCCCCATCCTGTAGTAATGTGCCCATCCTGGTCCCCTTCTTGTATTAATGTGCTTATCCTTTAGAAATGTGCCCCATCCTGGTCCTCATCCTGTAGTAATGTTCCAATCCTTGTCCCCATCCTAAAGTAATGTGTCCCATCCTTGTCCCCATCCTGTAGTAATGATCACATCCTTGTCCCCATCTTGTAGTAATGAGCCCATTCTTGTCCGCTGTAGTAATGTGCCCATCCTGAAGTAATATGCCTATTATTGTCCCCTTTTATTAATGTGTCCATGTAACTCCTCTTCTTGCAGCAATGTCCCATCTTGGTCCCCTATTGTACCATTCTTGACACATGCACACAAAAACAAAAAAAAACAGCAAAACATTCTTCTCCCCTGTCCTCCGTTCTCTCGGTGTCCTCTTCTCTGCTTCTTGCTGCCCTCAGGGATGTGGACCCGGTAACGATCGTGGCCGATGCAGGAGCTGCAGCCATCAGCGCTTTATTTGAAATGAATGTTTAGCCGGCGCTGCACAGAGTCAAGCTCTCTGCACAACTATTCCAATGGCAGCCGCTGACCAATTAAAGGCAAGCAGCTGACGTCATATGCCAATGGAATTTCATTTTTTACCTTATACTTTTTTTCAGGGTTTAAGCCTAATTCTAAAATTCTAATTGCCATAGTGGATAGACTCACCCACGACAACTTCAGCCTGGACTTCAGTATGTTTATTTCCATCTTAGCAAATCTGGAGACCTCGATCAGTAAGTAGAATAATAATATTCTATGTATATACCAGTCATTTTCAATTCACGGCACTGTTTGTTTTTCTAAACGAAAGAGCAACCAAGGGACAAAGGTGTTCTAAAACCAAAAAACGTATTTAACCCTTTTCCAACCAAGGAAGTACCGGTACTTTTTATTTTTACATGACCTAACGACCAAGGTCCCTGGCTACACATGTCCGATGCCAGATGTATTCTCAATCTAGACTCTTGGCTTTAAATAGGTGTAGTGTGCATGACTGGCAGTGTGGTGACTTCCTAAAACCACATCAGACGCGGTCAATTCGAACAGGTACGCGTGGCCATGCAGTGAAGCTGGGCATTGTATAGTATGATACACCCACAGGCAGCTTAGTAAAGAGACCTAACACCGTTGCGACCACTCACTACCATTATTAGCATATAATAAGCAATCTTTAGAAAAAAGCAGGGAGCAAAACGAAAACCTTCGTAGAACTGGTATTTAGGAAAGGGACAAGGGAAAGTTTAGCTCACCGGTCTCTGGAACTCCTAAAGTAGAAAAATCCTCCTAAGGAAATGCCCCGGTTAGGAGCTGCACGTGCCAATCCAAAAATTATAGCACACATGTCGGCTGTCACAGAGTTAGTAACAGGAGAAAAGGAGGTAAATCACAAAATGTATTAGTCTGATTCATGTATTAATATATAATTTTCTTCCTGCAGACATGTATAACTTGTTGAATCCTAATCGAGGTGGCTCGATCAGTCTGTCTTTGGATGAGGTGAGAGGAGCGGATTTTAATATCTACGGTCTCTAAAACTCATGAAATGCATTTGATGCAAATCGAATGTGCGTTACTATATACCAAGGTTTCTCAGAACCTCATAGCACAGTAAATGAAGGATTTAAAAAAATAAATAAATAGAATTATACTCTCTTTGTCCCTGCCCAGTCTGCCATGCAACCAGCTTCCTCCAGTCTGGTCTTCCATCTTTACAGTACTCTCTGGCTTCTCCATTGCACACAAGGGCCTCCTGTGACATTATTACATTACCTGAGGCTTATTAGGGGCAACACTTCAGGAGACTAAAGGCTCATTTACACACAACGATATCGCTAACGAGATATCGTCGGGGTCACGGTGTTGGTGACGCACATCCGGCCTCGTTAGCGATGTCGTTGTGTGTGACACCTTTTTGCGATAAGCAACGATCGCAAAAAGGTGTCAAATCGTTCGTCGTGTACACGTCGTTCATTTTTTAAAAATCGTTCCATTTTTGGAACGCAGGTTGTTTGTCGTTCCTGCGGCAGCACACATTGCTATGTGTGACACCGCAGGAACAAGGAACAACATCGTACCTGCGGCTGCTGGCAATGAGGAAGGAAGGAGGTAGGCGGGATGTTCCGGACCCTCATCTCCGCCCCTCTGCTTCTATTGGGTAGCCGCTTAGTGAAGCCGCTGTGACGCCGAACGAACCTCCCCCTTAAAAGAGAGATTGTTCGGCGGCCACAGCGACGTTGGTGAACAGGTAATTGCATGTGACGCTGCTGTAGCTATATTGTTCGCTACAGCAGCAATCAATCCGTGATCCGCCACCGACGTGGGCGGGTGCTATCCCTTGCGACATCGCTAGCGATGTCGCTGCGTGTTAAGCCCGCTTTAGGCCCCCTTCACACGTCAGGGAGTCTGATACCTATGTTTCAGTTTTTATACGTACCAGATTCACGGACATACGCAGACGTGTTAAAATCAATAGGTCTGCACACACATCAGTGTATTCTCACTAAACGTGTCTCCGTGCGGCACATACGCGTGTTCGTGATTTCCGCACGGAGACAAGTCCATTTTTTCTAGCATCACTGATGTCACATAAACCGAACATTGGTGTGATACGTGCCAGAGAAAACACGCATCTTTGAAATAAAATGATTTGTATACTTACCTTCTCCAGCTGTCTCCGGTCGCTGCCATCTCTTGCTTCCAGGCCAGCTAGTTATGCTCATGCATATTCACTGCACCATGACCCGGAAGTAACAGCAGAGGGGAAACAGCAGCGGCTGGAGATAGCAGCACAGTAGACATCAGCACCACGTACAGCAGGAGCGTAGACAGGTGAGTATACAAAGTGCCTCATCTCCATGTGCTCTCACGGATAGCACGTGGAAAACACACTTGTGCCAAAATCACATGCCAGTGACAAATGTGTGTGTTTTTGACTGAGTGATAGAGGCCTTAGTGAAAGCTAAAGGCGCAGTAGACCACTGTACAAATACTGTAAAAAGATCTGACTAGAAAAGCTAGCTGCATGGAGAACCAGGCAGAAAGCTAAGTACAAAGACCGGTGAGCTGACTACAATTTTTTAAACCCCTTACCGGGTATAAAATGAATCTAGCAAAATGGTGGCTACTACCATTTTTCTGGATTCAAGCAAATGAAATGGGAAAATTAAAATCAAATTCTGAAGAATCTGACTTTTTTTAAATTCAGAGTTAATTTAGTTCTCTTTAAATCAATGCACTCTTATCAATAGTTATTACAACTTAAAAAAAAAGCATGTGTATGAAGTTCCACCAAGCGTGGGAGAGGAAACTAGCTGAAAGCATCACTAACTACCGGTGACAGCATCTATCAAAGCCTCTTTGGCAACTCCAATTGTCCTCTGCAAACAGAATTATGTGGAGCCTAAATATTTTCAAAAGTGGTGGATAGCTTGACCTCTTCAGATTTGAGGGCCAGTTTCAGCTTGAAGTCAACCGGCTTTGGAGAGCACAAGCTGCTTAGAAAGTATCAGAAAGATTTCAGAGTCGACTTCTGAGGAAGACAGTGGTCATGCGAGTGATGATTTTCTCATGAGAGAGAATCAGGTCGATTAGAGTTGATTAGTTCATCAGAGTTGCAGCTTAACCCCTTCACCCCCGGGCAATTTTTCCATTTTTCATTTTCATTTTTTGCTCTTCTTCTGAGAGCCATAACTTTTTTATTTCACCTTCAATCTTGCCATATGACGGCTTGATTTTTTTGCAGTACGAGTTGTACTGTTAAATTAAACCATGAGTTTTCCCATATAGTTTACTGGAAAGCGTGGAAAAAAATCCAAGTGCAGAAAAATTTCAAAAATAGTGCAATTGCACAATGGTTTTTGGGGTATTTTATTCACTGTGTTCACTGTATGGTAAAACTGAGGAGTCGTTGTGATGTCTCAGGTCGGTATAAGTGTGCAGATACCAAACATGTATAGGTTTACTTTTATCTAAGGGGTCAAAAATATTCAGAAGTTTGCCCAAAAGATGTGACACACTTTTTGAGCCATTTTCCGTGACCCGTATCGTTCTCATTTTACAAGATATGGGGCTCAGTGAAGGTTTCTTTTTTGCGTTTCGAGCTGATGTTTTTAATTGTAACATTTTTTCACAGATGCTACGTTTTGATCATCTGTTATTGCATTTGCGATGACCAAACAACATAATTTTGGCATTTGGAATTTTCTTGCCGCTACGCTGTTTACCAATCAAATAAATTAATTTCACATTTTGATAGATTGGGAGTTTCTAAATGCAGCAATACAAAATATGTGTATATATTATATTTTTTAACTTTTTAATTTTCAATGGAGGTAATTAAATCTTTTTGTTTTTTTATTTTTTTTAAAAAATATTGAACTTTTTAAAAAAATGTTTTATTTATTTTACTAGTCACCCTAGGGGTCTATATTAATCAGCAGTCTGAATGCTGATTAATTTCTGTATATCAGACCAGCATCACTCTGATCAGCAGAAATGCTGCGCTCTTGTTACAGCAGAAGCTCTGACAGCTGTAGCAGAAACTACGTCATGATAGCAACACAAGTCATCACATGACATTTCTCGTTACTATTGCCACCATTGGCTCCCTGTGATCACATTATAGGGCCTCCAATGTCAGCGGGGAAAGGCAATTTCCCCACTGCGGCCATTTAAATTGCGCTGTCACATTTTGATAAGGGGTTAACAGGCGTGGTTGGATCGCAGATCCAACTGCACCTGCAAGGCACAAATATCTGCTGTTCAAATCAGCAGACATGTGTGGGGATCACTGCTGGCTGTCAGTAGCAGCCGGCAGTGATTACTAGTGATGAGCGAGTACTAAAAAGCTCGGGTGCTCAAGGCTCGGGCCGAGCATCCCAAGATACTCGTGTACTCGGCCCGAGCACCGAGCCCAATGTTATCCTATGGGGGACCCGAGTATTATTCTGAAATGACCACCGGCAGCATGTAGAAACCATAAAACTGTAAATTAAAAAAATAAACGTGCGTGTGTGTGTAAGCGTGCATATATATATACACGCGGAGTGGAGTGCGGGAGGGGCCGTAGCTGAGCGGGGAAGTGTCGGGCTAAAGGCACGGTCATGCTGTGAGGGCCGGCCAATCACTGTAATTCCACAACAGGGCTGTGGCATTGCAGTGGTCTGCCAGCCAATCCCTGCATAAGGGCTGGCTCTAAAAAGAGCGCCAACATGAAGACCACGAGTACAGCACGAGTATTGCGAGATTACTCGGTCCCCACCGAGTAGCCCGAGTACAGTGATACTCGTGCGAGTACCGAGTAGTAACAAGCATACTCGCTCATCACTAGTGATTACCCCTTCATGATTTATGACGTACCGATACGTCCTAGGTTGTGAAAGGGTTAAAGTGATCTTAATATTTTGCATGAAAGAATAATAGCAGACTGTAAGGAGAAGATGGAAAACAAAATTTCTCCATCTTCTCCATTTTTTGAGTTTGCAAAAATCATACTGTACTCGTATGAAATCCAAGTGCAGTCCAATGATTTGCGCTCACCCATAGATTTGAAGGGGTACATGCCATCCAAGTAGCACTGAAAAACTTAGCATGCTGCGCTTTTTCCTTATGCTGAACAGGCATGAGAAAAAAATTGTTGATCGACACTAACCCCTAGAATAACAGTCTTACTGCTCTCCTATAAAACATCAGAAAGCACTCGTCCGAGGTATACAGTGGTGTTGTGAAGCCCCACAAGTGCTGTGTCGGTGCATTACCTTCAGGGACTCCACTCGGCTGGATCTGGTCACCGGTAGGAGATCTTCTATTTAGAATTGTCGTGACGCCACTCTCAGTATTGCGGCCAGTAGGGACCGCCACTGCAGGTTGAGGGTCGCCTGGGGCTGATGGTATGTGCAGTTAGTTGGAATAGCCTCCTGAGAGTGAGGCAAGCCCCAGGGCCCGATGTAGGTGCGTAGTACCACAAGGCGCAGAATAACTCCATACAGGCAGAATGTCTTTCAGGGTTTTTACTCACTTCAGGTGGCAGGGTGAGTAACCCGGGCGTAGCTGGGATGAACCAGGCGGGAACCAGGTGTCCTTCAGGCTGACTTGTGAGGGTGACTACTAACTCGCCTTCCTTAGCCCTTGGTGGTTTGGGGTGACCCCGACTTTGAGTCCCTATGGGGGTCACCCAGGGAAGTTGCTGAAGCCTCACTCCCCTTCGTTTGCCGTGTGCTTGTTGCCTGGGCCAGATCACTCCAGCTTCTTGCCTCCTGTGAGCTATGGGCCCTAACTGTGGCTACGTGGCTGCGGCTTTTTTGTGGTGTTGTGGCGTGGGCTTTGAGAGCCCCACACCGGCAGGTTTAGCAAAAGAAAGCTGGATCTATCTCCGCTTCGGGATCTGCCGCCCGTTTGGGCCTGGTACTCTCTAGCAGTCTCCTTACTTCCCACTCTGTGCTCTCTCTTTAGCTGGAGATGGGTTTCGGGTAGCACTCCTAGTTGACCGTTCTCCCCCGTCAGTAGCCACTGCGCGGGCGCTGTTAGACAGCAACAGCCCCACAGGTCTGCTCCTCACTGAGCCCTATGGAGTTCTGCTCTAACTGACTCACTGCCCCTCCTCTCCTGTTCTTGCCTACGCCACCTAGCAACCAGATTCTCTTACCACACCCCTTGAGAGGAGATGGAGGCTTTTGGCCCCCTCCACTATTCCAGTGAAGGTCAAGGCTTTTCCCCCTCCTGGGATCCCCAGGGGTCCTCTCATGGGTACATGTGTGAGAGCTGATTACTATGCGCCTGTGTACCACACCCCTGTCAGCCTTCTGGATTACCTGTATTGTACTGTCCCCAGCATGGGTGCAGTACTCAGTGGTGCCTGACCAGGTCAGGGGCGCCACATTCCCCCTTAGTTATCACCAGCACGTCCTCGGGCTGCAAGACAACATTTTAAAATGCATAAAACATTAAAACATGTAAAACATTTTTAAAAGCACCAGGTACCATACATCACCACCCTCCACCCACAAGTCCGTTAACCCACCCAAAACCCTCTCACGTTGGCCGCGGCTTCAGCCACTTCTGGCAGGATGTAGAGGCGGCTTACATGGGCTGGTGGTTTCAGGGTATACCTGGCCTGGTGGATCCGCGCCTTCAGCCTCTTCTGGCAGGATGCAGAGGCGGCCTCCACAGTTGGTGCTGACCAGGTACCCTCTTTGTGGTGGAGAGCCAGGCCCCATAAACAGGCATGCTCTCTGGTCGCAGGTGAGCCAAGGCCCTATATACGGACGGGCTCCTCCTGGTTGCAGACGAGCCAAGCCCCTAAACAGGCTGACTCTGGTGGTGGTGGTGCCCTCTGGTGTAACTATTTACACTGCGAGAGTTTGTGGCTATAGCCAGTTCATAGCCTTAAGGTTTATGGTTTTTCTCACAATAGTTTTTGTGGGCACATTACTTGAACTTGAGAACGTTGCAAAACAAACTTTTCAAAACTTTAACTTTCTAACTGCTGAACTTCTTACTTTCCTTTACTCCTCCATACCAGGGCTTGGGCCTGTTGGGCTGCGGCACCTGCTGCTTTCTTGCTCTTTGTCGTCGTCTGAGGTAGTCTCATCTGTAGGTTCCTTGTCTTTTCTTTCTTGATCTTCATCTGTTTCTTTTGCTGCATCTGTTTCTTTATCTCTGTCTTTTCTTTCTTCTTTGGGACATGGTGCTACATCTAAGGCATACCAGCCTCTTTCTCCTTGGTGCATGGTGAACTGCACTGTGTCTCCCATCTTTAAGTTTCTGCCAGGGTGTCCTCTGGGCAAGTGGGCTCTCACATCCCTCCTATTAACGAAAATGCCCTCTTTCATACCCGGTGCCACAATAAAGCCGTATCCGCTTTTCAAGTTAAAGTCCTCCACAACTCCTCTGCAAAGGGGTCCTCTGGCCTGGGCTTTGGCTCTTCTCAGGAACCTTTTCTCCTGTAGATCTCTGGCCGTGACTTCTCTCTGCTCTGGGGATGGCGGTGCAGGGGACAGCGTTGTTCTGTTGCGACGCCTTGTCCTGCGGCCTGAACTCTGCGTGGTACAGCTTGCAAGCTCCCAGGTGAGACTTTTAGGCAGATCTTCGTCAGCGGACGGTGTCAGGTCTTCCTCATCCCAACGGGAATAGGGCAACATCTCCGGCTCTGAGTATAGATCCACTGCTGGTGGCTCCAGAGTCGGCTCCTCAGCTTCCTGGCCTCCTCTCCCCCTTAGTTCTTCTTGGCACTCCTTTGGTGGCAGTGCTGGGGATGGGCTTTCTTCAGCAGGCTCAGGCAGGGGACTCTTTGGCGTGGTTGCTGCAGGGGTTGCTGGAATCCTCTTGGGGGTGTGCGGAGGGAGCATGTATCTGTCCACCATCTCCTGTGGGAACTTGGCCTCCAGGTCAGCCTTCAGCTGCCAGTATGCGGAGTCTTCACCTATCAGGGATTTCCTAGTAGGGACTTCCTCAGACCGGGGAGCGGTATCTGCTCTGGCCTTGCAGGCCGGGGAAAATGATGAGGCAATCTTTCCTTGGCGGGCCGCGCCTGGCATGGCGGCGGCCTGGTCTTGGCGGGCCGCGCCTGGCATGGCGGCGGCCTGGATCAGCGTCGCTGTTGCAGGGGGCTCTGTGCAGGCTGGGCTGGACGTCGCTGCAGCAGTCTGGGCTTGGCGGGCCGCACCTGGCGGGGCTGCGGCCTGGTTCAGCACCTCACTTGCGGCGCGGACGAGCGTTGCTGCGGCGGTGGGGTCTTGGCGGGCCGGGCCTAGCAGGGCGGCGGCCTGGGTCAGCGTTACGCCTGCGGCGCGGATGAGGGTCGCGGTGGCAGCCGGTTCTTTGCGGGCCGAGCAGGGCATCGCTGCGGCGGGCTGGGCTTGGCGGGCCGCACCTGGCATGGCTGCGGCCTGACTCAGCGTCGCCACACCGGGCGCCTCTTCAGGGACCGCGGGCGTGGCAGCAGGGGTCGGGGCATCCGGGCCGGCAGGGGCAACACTGGACTCACCCATCGGTAGCAGCATCGGGGTCTGAGTCGTCACCGCCCGGTCTGGCACTCGGTGCGCGGCTCTCTCCTCGTAGGCCCGAACCGCCGCGGTCATCCATAGAAACTCCTCGCGTCCCTCTCTGATCAGCCTTCCGACCCTGGCTTCCAGTTGATCGCAGAACTCGGCGAGCTCCCGACACCACCAGGCAGCGGAGCCTGGCTCTGGGTCTCTGCACTCAGACGACATTTTCTCTAGCAAGCTGCTGGCTTCTCTCCTGCTCCGCCGTCTCTGGACGCTTCCGCTCTCTTCACAAGCGAGGTCAGAACTCTGCAGGGGATCTCTGGGTAGCCACACCTCTTCGTGGGCGGTAACTTCTTCCAGCGCGGGCTGCTGTTGTTTTTCAGCGCGCTTTTCATGGTGGCAATATGGCGGCGCTTCCAATTTTTCAAGCGGACCGCCCAGGCACATGGTCACCTGTCTCAACAGGTCTAGTCCTTATCCTGTTCGTGACGCCAGATGTGAAGCCCCACAAGTGCTGTGTCGGTGCATTACCTTCAGGGACTCCACTCGGCTGGATCTGGTCACCGGTAGGAGATCTTCTATTTAGAATTGTCGTGACGCCACTCTCAGTATTGCGGCCAGTAGGGACCGCCACTGCAGGTTGAGGGTCGCCTGGGGCTGATGGTATGTGCAGTTAGTTGGAATAGCCTCCTGAGAGTGAGGCAAGCCCCAGGGCCCGATGTAGGTGCGTAGTACCACAAGGCGCAGAATAACTCCACACAGGCAGAATGTCTTTCAGGGTTTTTACTCACTTCAGGTGGCAGGGTGAGTAACCCGGGCGTAGCTGGGATGAACCAGGCGGGAACCAGGTGTCCTTCAGGCTGACTTGTGAGGGTGACTACTAACTCGCCTTCCTTAGCCCTTGGTGGTTTGGGGTGACCCCGACTTTGAGTCCCTATGGGGGTCACCCAGGGAAGTTGCTGAAGCCTCACTCCCCTTCGTTTGCCGTGTGCTTGTTGCCTGGGCCAGATCACTCCAGCTTCTTGCCTCCTGTGAGCTATGGGCCCTAACTGTGGCTACGTGGCTGCGGCTTTTTTGTGGTGTTGTGGCGTGGGCTTTGAGAGCCCCACACCGGCAGGTTTAGCAAAAGAAAGCTGGATCTATCTCCGCTTCGGGATCTGCCGCCCGTTTGGGCCTGGTACTCTCTAGCAGTCTCCTTACTTCCCACTCTGTGCTCTCTCTTTAGCTGGAGATGGGTTTCGGGTAGCACTCCTAGTTGACCGTTCTCCCCCGTCAGTAGCCACTGCGCGGGCGCTGTTAGACAGCAACAGCCCCACAGGTCTGCTCCTCACTGAGCCCTATGGAGTTCCGCTCTAACTGACTCACTGCCCCTCCTCTCCTGTTCTTGCCTACGCCACCTAGCAACCAGATTCTCTTACCACACCCCTTGAGAGGAGATGGAGGCTTTTGGCCCCCTCCACTATTCCAGTGAAGGTCAAGGCTTTTCCCCCTCCTGGGATCCCCAGGGGTCCTCTCATGGGTACATGTGTGAGAGCTGATTACTATGCGCCTGTGTACCACACCCCTGTCAGCATTCTGGATTACCTGTATTGTACTGTCCCCAGCATGGGTGCAGTACTCAGTGGTGCCTGACCAGGTCAGGGGCGCCACAGTGTGAGCAAGGCCAAATGTGTATACTCTCACCAGCTGCTAAGACAACTGCCCTGAAACGACCTTTCCCTATGGAGTTTGTTTTTTCTTGTTATGCCTAATCATAGTTCTTTGCTGACAATATGAAGTTCTCTACATCCGCAGCATTTTACTTGCGAGAACTATTTAATATGTTTCACCAACAGGTGATTTCTGCACCAAAACTCTGCATTTCTGTGGCTCATGACTTTATTTTTCAAAACTCTGCATGCTCTACATGGATTTTTTTTTTTCTTAAATGTTTTCCGATAAGCTTTACTATGGGATTTGGAAAAAAGCATTAAAGAAATTTCAAAATACCTGACTTTATTTCTCATGCAATGATTTTTTTCCTTCTTCTAAACACACAGTGGCTGCTTACAAAATTGGCCTGAGAATAAATCCACAAGCACAGCAATAAGAAAACCGAAAAGATGCTTCACTTAATCCTCCAATCTGCACGCTCAGGAGATTCCTCATATCATATAAATGCACAAAAGTTGAATATTTCAATAAAGTTTGCAGAGTATTCATTCTCTTGTGTGAACTGAGAATCTCGTCATCATTTATTAGTTGCCCCCAAAAAATTTAACGCATTGATACTAAAGCTAAATAAAGGTTAGTGTGAGAGTCTCTCCTCGACATCACGGCAAAATTTCATTTTCATTTTCTCATTTAATAGAAAATGTGATAAATAGACAATTTGCAAATCACTATACTTAATAATTTTGTTGCCCTACACCTAAAAAAAATAACTCCAAACAGACAGTTACCAGGTGTTTCACTTCCATGTAACTTGTTTTCCAAAACATAGAGTTGAATGTAACCTGTTTCCAGCAGCAGACATGCTGAGATGGATCACAGTGAGTGGGTCTTTTTCTCTGTAGTAGAAGTGAGGTGGGTCTTTGTCTGTGTACATTAAATTGAGGCGGGTCTTTGTCTCTGTACATAAAGCAGACCAAGATAAACTTATTTGGTTCAGATGTTGTTAAGCGTGTGTTGTGGAGGCAACCAGGTGAGGAGTACAAAGACAAGTGTGCCCTGCCTACAGTCAGGCATGGTGGTGGGAGGATCATGGTTTGGGGCTGCATGAGTGCTGCTGGCTGTGAGGAGCTACAATTCATTGATGGAACCATTAATGTCAACATGTACTGTGACATACTAAACAGGAGACATGGTTGCTGAACACGCCCAATAATGTGAGTCACTATGCATCCATGGAGTACTGCGATGGAAACGTCCACCAGGTGGACTGGAATACAGGAAAAAGAGGATCGGCACATCCAAAAATATATTACATTTTTTTTTCTTTATTTCCACATACCGTATTTTTAGGTTTATAAGACGCACCGGATTATAAGACGCACCCCAAATTCAGAGCAAAAGAAGGTGAAAAAATATGGGTTCCATCTTATAATCCGGTGGTGTCTTACCGGAGCGGAGTCACAGGAGGCATGGGGGGGTGAGTGTCCCAGAAAATGTTAGCCATGCTGGAGCTCGGGCTGCGGCAGCTGTGCTGGTGTTGGCCCAGCTGTGCTGGGGCTTGGGCTGCGGCGACGGCAGCTGTGGTGAGGGCTTTAACGAAATGGTGCCCAGAGTCAGCGCAGATAGAGCATTCAGCTCAATGGCAAGCCAAGATCTCATCTGCACAAGCGCCACCTCCAGGCGCTATTTTCCCTGAGTTCGCTGCTGGGAGATCAATGGGCCGAGCTCCATCTGGTCATGCACTGACTCCGGGCGGCATTATTTGAAATCCTCACCACCCGCCCCGCATCGCCAGTCCAATCACCGGAGACCCCGCACATCCGCCTCAGCATCAGCCTCCGGAGGCCCCGCACAGCCGCCAGACAACACGCACAGCAGTCGCAGACCCCGCACAGCCGCCAGACAACACGCACAGACGTCGCAGACCCCACACAGCCTCACCAGCACAAGCCGCCGCAGACCTCGCACAGCCTCTGTAGACCCGGCACAGCCGCAACAACATAGTGCACAGCCGCCGCAGCATTATTCCAGCCTCTTGCGACCCCTCTCCACCACCCTGGTGAGCTACATTCAGATTATAAGACGCACCCCTCACTTTCCTCCCAATTTTTTTGGAAGAAATGTGCGTCTTATAATCCAAAAAATACGGTAAGTTAAAAGTCAATCCAAGACATGGTAGCCTTGATGCGTTTACGGCACCAAAAAAGCGCCCTTAATCATAGGATGGTGATCTTAGCATACACTGAACATTTATGTACACAGACTAACAATCCAATAAGAGAAAAGTAGAAACACAAGTTAAAAAAAACCCCACACCTTTAAAAACAAAGAGGATTTGACAGAAAATTGTGAAACACAATAAGGCCATGTGCGCACTAGAAATTTACTTTTTCTTAAGGAAAATCCTGACCCTCTGAAAGAATCCCGCACCTGCGGTAAAAAATCGCACCAAAACCGCAACGATATCCGCATGCGGTTTTCCGGCGGTTTTGGTGCGGATTTGCCACAGTTTTTGCGCATGTTGGTCCCTGCGGATTTTTATTATTATCTATGGCAAAAAACGCAGGTATTTGCGGAAAAGAAGTGACATGCACATTAAATCTGCAGCGGAAATTCCACACGTACATCCGCAGGTATAAAAAAACGCAGTGTGCTCACAGCATTTTTTTTATACCCATAGGTATAATGACTGCAGCAATGTTAGACACATTTTCTGCAGCAAATCCGCGGTAAAATCCGCGGTAAATTCGCAGCGTGCGCATATAGCCTAATACATCTTGCAAAAATCTTATACAACTGATTTTTAATATGAGTATATGTCATTCAAATATTCTAAACATTATTCCATTATTTTAAAAAATGTTTACCGGCATTTTTAAAAAAAAAAACAAGTGTGATATATTTTTAAATTGCAACAAGCCATACAAGGATAGCAAAATATGTCACAAGTACTAATGAATAGAGTTGAGCGCGGTTCGCGGTTCTCCAGTTCGCAGTTCGAGTGATTTTGGGGGCTGTTCTAGATCGAACTAGAACTCGAGCTTTTTGCTAAAGCTCGATAGTTCTAGTTACGTTCGAGAACGGTTCCAGCAGCAAAAAGCAGGGCTTTTTACAGCTACAGTGTGCAGGAGCCATCGCTGGCAGCCTGCCAGAAGCTGGTAACCAAGATAAACATCGGGTATCCAAGCAAAGCGCTTTGGTCAGTAACCCGATATTTATCCTAGTTACGTGCAGGAAGCCCACACTTCCCCGCTCAGCTCGCTCCACCCCCTCCTGCCCGCGGCATGTACACATACATACATACATACATACACACACACACACACACACACACACACACACACACACTCACCTGTCCCCAGCCAAGCAGTCCACGACACTGACGTCCTCAGCGCCACATGACCCCTCTAGGCTCCACCCACATCGCACTCTGCCGGCAGCACACATGGCTCCGCCCACCTGGCACTCTGCACTAGAGTTGAGCGCGGTTCGTGGTTCGTGGTTCTCCAGTTCGCGGCTCGAGTGATTTTGGGGCATGTTCTAGATCGAACTAGAACTTGAGCTTTTTGCAAAAGCTCGATAGTTCTAGAAACGTTCGAGAACGGTTCTAGCAGCCAAAAAACAGCTAAATCCTAGCTTGGTTTCTGCTGTAATAGTGTAAGTCACTCTGTGAATCAAACTATTATCACATTTCAGTGTATAGTGTGCGTGAACAGCGCCTTCAGATCACTGCTGTTTGTATAATGGCGATCGCCATTTTTTTTTTTTTTTTTCTTGTCTTCCTTCCCTAAGCGCGCGCGTCTTGTGGGGCGGGCCAGCATGTCAGCCAATCACAGACACACACACAGCTAAGTGGACTTTGAGGCAGAGAAGCAACGGCATGTGTGATAGGATCTGCATGTCACATGTCCCTGCATTATAAAACCGGACATTTTCTTCACGATCGCCATTATCTGCCTTCTGCGTCTTTGGTGTCAGACATCAGTGTCGCAGCTCCGTCCTCCTGAGTCCTATAGCCGATACAGCTGTATGCGCTGCATACACAGCGTTAGACAGCTTAGGGAGAGCACATTCTAGCAGTCCTTTTAAGGGCTCAAAGCGGCAGGGTCAGAGCCATAGGTGACAGGTCCTGCAAACAGCAACAGCGTCTGTGTAGCCAAGGTCAGGGATTTCCTCCCTGCATTTCACCATTAGGAGGGAATAGAAAGGCAGGCTTCCATTCCTCTACCCAGAGCACCACAATCCTGCCACTGTACCCTCTTGTCCTCTGCACACTCCAACTCATTCTAAGTAAGCCATTATACTAGCAAACACTCAGTGTACCTAGTGGCATCCTATACGTGGCTATTGGACTTTGCTATAGTCCCACTAGTGCAAAGACATTTGCAGAGCACGTCTGCCTGCATTGCACACTCCAACTCATTGTTACTAAGCCATTATACTAGCAAACACTCAGTGTACCTAGTGGCATCCTATACGTGGCTATTGGACTTTGCTATAGTCCCACTAGTGCAAAGACATTTGCAGAGCACGTCTGCCTGCATTGCACACTACAACTCATTGTTACTAAGCCATTATACTAGCAAACACTCAGTGTACCTAATGGCATCCTAAACGTGGCTATTGGACTTTGCTATAGTCCCACTAGTGCAAAGACATTTGCAGAGCACATCTGCCTGCATTGCACACTACAACTTT
This sequence comes from Anomaloglossus baeobatrachus, assembly GCF_048569485.1. Lineage (NCBI taxonomy): Eukaryota > Metazoa > Chordata > Amphibia > Anura > Aromobatidae > Anomaloglossus > Anomaloglossus baeobatrachus. The sequence goes on along the minus strand of NC_134355.1, from coordinate 28,341,163 downwards.
TTTAAACTAAGCAATTTTACTAGCAAACACTCAGTGTACCTAGTGGCATCCTATGCGTGGCTATTGGACTTTGCTATAGTCCCACTAGTGCAAAGACATTTGCAGAGCACGTCTGCCTGCATTGCACACTACAACTTTTTTAAACTAAGCAATTTTACTAGCAAACACTCAGTGTACCTAGTGGCATCCTATACGTGGCTATTGGACTTTGCTATAGTCCCACTAGTGCAAAGACATTTGCAGAGCGCATCTGCCTGCGTTGCACACTCCAACTAATTATAACGAAGCCATTATACTAGCACACACTCAGTGTACCTAGTGGCATCCTATACGTGGCTATTGGACTTTGCTATAGTCCCACTAGTGCCAAGACATTTGCAGAGCGCATCTGCCTGCGTTGCACACTCCAACTAATTATAACGAAGCCATTATACTAGCACACACTCAGTGTACCTAGTGGCATCCTATACGTGGCTATTGGACTTTTGTCAATTCACAGTATTGGAACGTTATTTGCAGGACGTCTGCCTGCATTGCACACTCTAACTTTTTTAAACTCAGCCATTATACTAGCAAACACTCACTGTACCTAGTTGTATCCTAAACGTGGCTATTGGACTTTTGTCAATTCACAGTATTAGAACGTTATTTGCAGCACGTCTGCCTGCATTGCACACTCAAACTTTTTTAAACTCAGCCATTATACTAGCAAACAGTCACTGTACCTAGTTGTATCCTAAACGTGGCTATTGTACTTTTGTCAATTCACACTACTGCAAATCTATGTGCAGCACCTCTGCATGACAACCTCGTGCTCTGTTTTTAATAAGCTATAATGATAGCACAAAATACTGCCATTTTGTGGCATCATAGAACTGGCTGTTGTATTCCATTAGTGCCCCACTGGTGACAAGCTATTTCTAGCACCTCTACATCACACCCTCATGCACATTTTGCTACGCTAATGTTATAGCAAACTCATGGAATTCATTGCTGCATTTCATAATTCGGAGGGATAGAAAGTCAGGCTTCCTTTAGCTTTTCCTTCTGTTCATAGACAGCATCTCCAAGACAAATTTCCCCTCCACGTCTAAGTGTGGAGAGGCAGCTAGTGCGCATGCGTGTGCCGATGTACCCCAGCTGCAGCATAATTACAGTGTTTCGCCTAGTGAGTATGCTCAGCCTGACTGTGCCATTCCTGACGCTAAGTTTTCATTTCGGGATACAGCGCATGCTCCCACACTAAGTGTGAAAAGCCTCTTTGCACAGGTGCTTGTGTGGCGCCCCTGACCTGGTCAGGCACCACTGAGTACTGCACCCATGCTGGGGACAGTACAACACAGGTAATCCAGAAGGCTGACTGGGGTGTGGTACACAGGCGCATAGTGATCAGGTCTCACACATGTACCTTTGAGAGGACCCCTGGGGATCCCAGGAGGGGGAAAAGCCTTCACCTTCACTGGAATAGTGGAGGGGGCCAAAAGCCTCCATCTCCTCTCAAGGGGTGTGGTAAGAGAGTCTGGTTGCTAGGTGGCGTAGGCAGGCACAAAAAAGGGAAAAGAGAAGGAGGAGTAAACAGTCTAGAGTCTGCAGCAGAGTGTGGAGGAGTGAGGAGCAGGAAAGTGAAGCTCAGACAGGAGCAGCAGTGAAGGTCCCAGATGTGAGCCAGTTCAGAGCAGAGTCCAGGGAGCTCCGAGGAGAGCTGACCCCTTCCCCTGGGCTGCTGTAGTCTGACAGCGTCCGCGCAGTGGCTACCGACGGGGGAGAACGGTCAACTAGGAGTGCTACCCGAAATCCATCTTCAGCTAGAGAGAGAGCAACGGAGTGGGAAGTAAGGAGACTGCTAGAGAGTACCAGGCCCAAACGGGCGGCAGATCCCGAAGCGGAGATAGATCCAGCTTTCTTTTGCTAAACCTGCCGGTGTGGGGCTCTCAAAGCCCACGCCACAACACCACAAAAGCCGCAGCCATGTAGCCACAGTTAGGGCCCATAGGTCACAGGAGGCAAGCAGCTGGAGTGGCCTGGTCCAGGCAACAAGCAAACGGCAAACGAAGGGGAGAGAGGCTGCAGCAACTTCCCTGGGTGACCCCCATAGGGACTAAAAGTCGGGGTTACCCCAAACCACCAAGGGCTAAGGAAGGCGAGTTAGTAGTCACCCTCACAAGTCAGCCTGAAGGACACCTGGTTCTCACTTGGTTCATCCCAGCTACGCCCGGGTCACTCACCCTGCCATCAACTGTGCGTAAAAACCCTGAAAGACATCCTGCCTGTGTTGAGTCATTCTGCGCCTTGTAGTTCTACACATCTACACAGGGCCCTGGGGCTTGCCTCACTCTCAGGAGGCTACTACAACTGGCTGCACCCACCATCAGCCCCAGGCATCCCTTAACCTGCAGTGGCGGTCCCCACTGACCGCAATACTGAGAGTGGCGTCACGACAAACTACAAAGAAGGTTTCCTACCTGTGACCAGACAGATCCATCTACGTGGAGTCCCTGAAGGTAATGCACCGACACAGCGTCCCCGGGGCTTCACACTTGCATTCCGTGCCGGGTATAAGTCCTGTTTTGGGCATAGACACCATGCTAAAGCTGATAGTCTTTTTTCAGAGACTGTATTTCATGCTACTGAGCATGCTCAGGCACTTCCTGCATCAGAGACTAGGTCCGGTAATGAACTCTTTGGCCCTGGCCCTGATGTGGGGGTCCCATATAGACCACAGGGCATCAGGTGTCCTCCCAAATGGCTTGCAGAGGCCCACACCTATGACTTATGACTTGTCACCGCATTATTGATGCTCAGACGATGACTGGTGAGGTGTTTGGGTCATGGCAGCCATGAGGTCATCATTGAAGTTGCGTTTCCAAATAGGACGCTAGTTATGCCACTCATGACGTGTCACTCTACTTTTGTCTCCAGGAGGTGCATTGTGGTTCACCCTGGTTTGGGGCGGACCCAGGTTATAAAAGGGGCTGGAGCCAACAAGGAGGTGCGCAGTCTTCTATTATGCTCCGAAAGAGCACACCTCCATGTGTTGAACCCATTGCGGCTTTAGGCCAGAGGTAGGCAGGGATCGGGTGGTGGATGCAGGCCACCACCACAGTTGGTAACGCAGAACGGTTAAGACCAGCTCCTGTCCTAACAGTCCTGCTTGTGCAGCCCAGTGGCATTAACAGGCCTGCTGCTGCTGATGCGCCTGCTGTCCACAGGTGTGGCCCCTACGCACACGGTCAGCGTACTCAATGGCCCCTGTGTTGTTAACAGGGAGTTCCTGGGCTGGGTGGGCATGTGGACCCTGTGACGCTAACAGGGCTCACAGTCTCCAGATCCGAATGGCGTCTAACTCGGTTCAGGCTACTATTAGTTTCATAGCCACACAGCTCTGTATCCTCCACCAAACCTTCCAGTTGCCAACCTCTCCTTTTCCATCTGGGAGCACGGTGGACACTGACTGCTGATGTGGATATATACCTTTCTCTTTCTTTTCTTATTAATTTTCGTTATATAGCGGTCACAGATTATATACCACTTTATCCAAATCTGCCAGTCCCACTGTAACAGATGTTGTTTCTTCAGCAAATGTTACAGTTGCTTAACCACCAAATCCACGGACCAAAACTTTTTTCCCCTTTCCAACACACCTGTTCCCCTTTCCAACAGCATCTGTCCTTTTTCAACTCATTTTGGGATATGACCAAAAGTGCAACTGTGCAGGGACACCGTACTCAACGCCATCTCAGCACAGCAGCCATCCCTCGGTCCCTCCGATGTGGACAAGTAAAAGACCATTTCCTCCTATCCATGACAAAGCGTTGAGATTCACTCTGTGCAGCACTGGTGTTTAGTGGAAAAGTAGATCTAAGATTGCGTACCACCTTCTGCAGATACTCCTGTATACGTGCGTCTATTTCTATGGCAGGAATTAGTTCGCCAAATTTTGTCTTGTACCGGGGATCTAACAGTGTGGCAACCCAGTATTCAGGATTAGTTCAAATTCATACAATCCGAGGGTCATGTAGGTAGTGCAGCAAGAAGGCGCTCATGTGTCTTGTGCATCCAGGAGGACCAAGTCCTTGGTGTGTTGGTGGCAGAGAGGTGAGAATCGTGCATCCTTCCTCTGCCCTCTCCCCCCAACCTCGCACAACCGAAATGTGAGCAAGCTCTCACTCATCTGCTGAGTCTTCCATGCCCATCGCCAGTTCGTCCTCCATTTCTTCATGGGCTCCTGCACTTTCATCAACACTTTTTGCTGATACTATGCGCCCTTGTTAATCCCTCTCCCTCACCATGACTGCCGCATAGGTGCCGCTGACCATCTGGACCTCGTAGATCTTGTTATCCCTTCCGCATATGACTCCTCCTGTACTTCCTCCCCTTCCTCTTGTCCCAACACCTGACTCCGAATAATAATTACAGTGTGCTCCATCATGTAGATGACCAGAATTGTCACGCTGAGAATGACATTGCCAGTGCTAAACATCTTCGTCGACATTTCAAAACTGTGTAGCAGGGTGCATAGGTCCTTGATCTGACACCACTCCAGCAGCGTGATCTGCACCACCTCTGGATCAAGTTATCCCAGGCTATATGTCTTACCGTATTTCAGCAGGGCTCTGCGGTGCTGCCACACACGCTGCAACATGTGCAGATTCCAATTCCTGCGTGTCGAAACATCGCATTTACGGCGTTTAACTGCCAGACCCTAAGACTTCCGGAGTGATGAAAGTTGTTGAGCTGCTGTGTGCGCACGATGGAAGTGAGCACATAGCGAGCGTGCCCACTGCACAAGGCCATGTAGGCCGTGATGGTGTTTTAAAAATTGCTGGCGAATTCGGTTCAACACGTGAGCCCTAAAAGGCACGTGTGTCACATTGCTGTGAAGCCCCACAGGTGGTGTGTCGGTGTCGGTGCGTTACCTTCAGGGACTCCACGTTGCTGGATCTCCGTCACTGGTAGGAAATCTTCTGTTTTGATCGTGACGCCACTCTCAGTATTGCGGCCAGTAGGGACCGCCACTGCAGGTTGAGGGTCGCCTGGGGCTGATGGTGTGTGCAGTTGGATGTAGTAGCCTCCTGAGAGTGAGGCAAGCCCCAGGGCCCTGTGTAGGTTTGTAGTACCACAAGTCGCAGAATGACCACACAGGCAGGATGTCTTTCAGGGTTTTTACTCACTTCAGGTGGCAGGGTGAGTAACCCGGGCGTAGCTGAGATGAACCAGGTGGGAACCAGGTATCCTTCAGGCTGACTTTATGAGGGTGACTACTGACTCGCCTTCCTTAGCCCTTGGTGGTTTGGGGTGACCCCGACTTTTAGTCCCTATGGGGGTCACCCAGGGAAGATGCTGCAGCCTCTCTCCCCTTCGTTCGCCGTATGCTTGTTCCCCGGACCAGGCCACTCCAGCTTCTTGCCTCCTATGACCTATGGGCCCTCACTGCGGTTACGTGGCTGCGGCTTTTGTGGTGATGTGGTGTGGGCTTTGAGAGCCCCACACCGGCAGGTTTAGCAGAAGAAAGCTGGATCTATCTTCGCTTCGGGATCTGCCGCCCGGTTGGGCCTGGTGCTCTCTAGCAGTCTCCTTACTTCCCACTCCGTGCACTCCCTAGCTGAAGCTGGCTTTCAGGTAGTGTGGCACCCCAGGGTTGCCACAGTAACAACACAAAGGGTTAACTCCCCACACACAACACCAAGACCTCCTGGCCAGAAGGGGAAGACCAAGCTGCTTCCCTGTACATTCTGCTGGAGGGAGGAAATGGTCAGGAGTAGTTTCAGTTTGGAAGTTCAGTGCAGAGCACTGAGGAGACAGGATCTGCAGGTTGGAAGCTGGCTTTAGCTCACCTCAGGATCCACTGACCAATTCCAGGCCTAGCTGAGGGTCTGAGGAAAGCAGAAAGCGTACACATAGGAACATTCCTGGGAGGCAGAGCATTGCTGAGATTATCCCAGTGGAGCACACAGAACGGATGCTGGATCCGAGACTGCAAGTTACATACTGCATAGTTACCACCAGAGAAGTGAAGATTCCAGATCTTTCACCTGTACCACAGACACAAGCAACAAACGCAGAGTTCAGGAACATACAAGTAAGGACTCGAGTTGCCTGTCAGGTCGGTACCTAGGAGCAGAGCAGAGCCAGCTGCATAGTTCACACCGCAGCAGGGCCACAGACACACAGTGCAGGCAAGGAAGCCAAAACGGCCCGGCTGGGTGGGAGAAACCCTGAACCCCTCACAGACTCCGTGGACAGTACTCCGCTGAATACCATCATCAGTAAAGGACAAAGAAACTGCAAAACCGTGAGTCTGCCTGTTTATTGTGCTCGTGTCCTGCCTGCACTCCCCCCATAGACTAACACACTGCCCCGGGGAAAAGGCTCTACCCGTGGGGAGCCGTCCCATCTCAAGCTGCCTTCCATCACCCCGGAGGTTCTGCAGCAGCGGTGGTCATCTCTGATCACATTCCACGGGTGGCGTCACGAACATAACCCCCCCTTTTTATTGTGGAACCAGGGAGCACAGACCGGGTCACGACACCGTGATCCCCTTTCCAGAAGCGACCCCTTGGCCCGGTTCTGGGTATCTCCTTAACCCCTGGCGACACAACTTTGGCGTCACGAACAGGATGCGGACTGGACCCGGCTGCAACCCGGGTGACGTGCGCCTGTAAAGACTTATTGCATCGCATAAAAGACTTGCACTGTGAATTGTTGCAACAAAGAACGGACTTTAAACTTTGCAAAGATACCTGGAAAAATCCAAAAACATCATTGGTAAAATTTTCCAGGCGCCATCTTTAATCACGCCATTACCTGCTACGCGCGGGAAAACATCGCGCCTAAACTAAGACTCCGCCTACCGCTTGCAGAGGAGGTGCGCTCGGTGCTGCGACCCGAACGAAAACGCAGAAAAGTGTCCCAGGCTTGCTGTCAAGAAGACTGGTGAAATTAACTAAGGGGGCGCAAAGATGTCGCAGCAGGGAGACGCTGTTGTACCCGGCGGTGCAGCGGCACCTATCATGCCGTTCCTGATGCCGTACACCCCGGGTGCAGTGTGGCTGCCGCAGTACTCAGGTGAGCCCAACACCCTTAATGACTTTATCGGAAAGCTAAAAATCTACTACAGCATGTACCCCTTGACAGAAGCCCAGCGTGTTGGTATGCTTATGGGACAGTTAACTGGCAATGCCCAGCGGGAGGCTACATCCTGGCCGGACGATGCAAAAGACACTGTAGAGCATATAATAGCTGGACTAAAAGCAGCTTTTGAATCCACTGCTGGCAGCCGGGCTAAAATGAGGTTCTTTGGATGCAAGCAAAAACCTAGAGAGAGCGCAAGAGACTTTGCCTTAAACTTACAGGAGGCGCTCAGAGCACTTAAATTAGCAGAACCTGCCATAGCCCCTGGAGCAGATAAGCTGCTGATAGACCAATTCCTGGATGGACTCTCATCCCCTTCCCACCGGGGACAACTGAGCATGATGGTGATCCAGGATCCAGGACTAACATTTGCCCAGCTAAAGGATAGAGCCATCCGCCTCCAGCAGGTGGAGGAGCCGCAGGATATAGACTCTGTTCAACACCTTACAGCGGCACCCCAGCAGCCAGTAGTGCCGGTGACATCGGCCATGTCAGCGGCTGCTGCTAACCACCTGGAGCCGATCACTAATGAGGCTCTCCATCAAAGGCTTGATGCCCTGACAGACACTGTTGCTTCCATGGCTAGAATCGTCCAAGAGCTGCGTGGATCCAAGTCTGCACCCAAGATTGAGCTGGCGACCAGCAAGGAGGATGTCCCATGGATGAGGCCTAGGAGATACCAAGCGACGAGAGGACGACCCAGCGACCGCTACCAGCCGGATGGACAGCCCATTTGCCGCCGTTGCAATGAGCCAGGTCACTTTGCCCGTGAATGTGCTTTAAATGGGGATCCCCTGGGGAGGCGGGCCGCTCCTCAGGAATGAACTCTCAAGGTCCTTCACCCTGGCACGACAAGTATGTGGGGGGACGTCCAGTCATCCCCATCGTGCTGGATGGCATTCCGCTCAACGCCTTGCTGGACACTGGTTCCCAAATATCATCAATTCCGCATGTCCTTTATAAGAGGTACTGGGCTGATTCAGACGTTAGCAGTGGTCCATCTAATGTTGCATTGAATATATGGGCTAGCAATGGTGAATTAGTACCACAGGTTGGTTTCAGAGAAATGACCATTAAGATTGGGAGAGTAGAATTGCAGAATCAGGGTATTATCATTGTTGATGTTGACCGACGAGAACGTGAACCAACTATGCTGCTAGGAATGAATGTAATTGAAAATTGTTTTGCAGAGGTAATTACTGTCTTGCAGCAGATCGTCGAGACTGCCAAACCTGGGCAACAGAGACTCCTGCAGAAGGAAATTAAAGCCTTGATGCTGAAGCAGCAGGTAGAAGTGTCAGGAGGTGAAATTGGCAGTGCAAGGGTAAGTGACCCAATACCTATTGTAATTCCTCCCAAAACAGAAATGCTGGTCTGGTGTAGAGCCGCAATAGGCATCAGAGGGCGAGACTATCAGGCCCTGGTAGAACCCGTGTACTCAGATAGTAGGCCCACTGTACTGACGGCCAGAGGAATAGTTGAGGTACATCGGGGAAGAGTGCCAATACGCCTTCTAAATTGTGGGGAAGATGAGGTCACCCTACCAAAGTATGCTACCATGGCTAAGCTATATACGGTTGATAACAACGCCATCACCACCGTTGAGCCCTTGAAGCCGTCAAATCAGGCGGAGGACAATGGCTCAGAGGGAAAGCTGGAGGATTGGTGCCAAAAGCTACATGTAGGTACCAATTCTACACCCTCCCATCAAAAGCATGGAGTATACAGGGTAGTGAAAGAATATGAACAAATATTCAGCAAACACCCATTAGACTTTGGGCAGATCAAAGGGGTAGAGCACACTATACCCACAGGTAACCATCCACCCATAAAGGAGAGGTATAGACCAGTACCACCGGCTCACTACCAATGCGCCAAAGACATGCTCAAAGAAATGAAAGAAGCAGGGGTAATAAGAGACAGTTGTAGCCCCTGGGCAGCCCCACTAGTGCTAGTTAAGAAAAAAGATGGGACCATGAGGATGTGTGTAGACTACCGACAGATCAACCGCATTACACACAAGGATGCATACCCATTACCTAGGATAGAAGAGTCATTGGCTGCATTAAAATCCGCTACTTACTTTTCCACCCTAGATCTGACTAGTGGGTATTGGCAAGTTCCTGTGGCAGAGGCTGATAAGGAGAAGACAGCATTCACCACGCCGATGGGCCTCTGTGAGTTCAATTGTATGCCGTTTGGACTCTGCAACGCACCTGGAACCTTCCAGCGAATGATGGAGTGCTGCCTAGGACATAAGAACTTTGAAACTGTCCTCCTGTACCTGGATGACGTCATAGTCTACTCCAAGACCTATGAACAGCATCTACAAGACCTGGCAGAAGTGTTTGAAGCCTTATCCGGATACGGCATGAAAATCAAGCCATCCAAGTGTCACCTTCTAAAGCCAAGGGTACAGTACCTGGGACATGTCGTGAGCTCAGAAGGGGTAGCACCAGATCCTGAAAAAGTTACCGTGATCAGAGATTGGCCGAGACCCACCAGCGTGAAAGAGGTGAGGCAATTCCTGGGACTGGTAGGCTACTATAGAAGATTTATAAAAGGGTTCACGAAGCTAGCTGCTCCCCTACAAGACATCCTGGTAGGACAGTCAAAGAAGTCTGCAGCCCGAAATCCTCCTTTCCAGTGGAGTGATGAGAGAGAAGAGTCCTTTAAGAAGTTGAAGTGGGCACTGACAGGAGAAGAGATCCTGGCATATCCAGATTACCATCAACCCTTCATTTTGTACACGGATGCCAGCAACGTAGGACTGGGAGCAGTATTGTCTCAAAAGCAGGAAGGCAAGGAGAAAGTTATTGCCTTTGCAAGCAGGAAGCTCCGGCCTACAGAAAGAAACCCAGAGAATTACAGCTCCTTCAAGTTAGAACTACTGGCAGTAGTTTGGGCTGTAACAGAGCGTTTCAAACACTACCTGGCAGCTGCAGAATTTACCATCTTTACTGACAACAATCCGTTGACCCACCTGGATTCTGCAAAACTAGGTGCGCTGGAACAGCGATGGATAGCCCGACTGTCAAACTACAACTTTGTCATCAAGTACAGGGCAGGCCACAAGAATGGGAATGCAGATGCCTTATCCCGGATGCCACACTCGGGGAACGTGGAAGAGGAACCTGAGGGACTGGAAGAAATTGAGCTGCCGGCCTTTCACCGTCCTAAGGTGGGACAGTATCAACCGAGTGTCTACCAAAAACAACAGCAGGCAACTCTCAACCCATTAGCACACCACGGATGGGCTGAAACACAAGACAGTGATCCAGCTGTGAAGCTAGTGAAAGAACTACTTACACAACAAGGTGCATACCCTAATCAGAATGCCCCAGCTGAGACACAACATCTCTGGAAAGAGAGAGGTAAATTGTTCCTCTACCAAGGGAAGCTCTGTAGAAGGCACACCAATCCAAAAACACATGAGTTGGTCTGGCAGATCATCGTGCCCAAGAGAGACGTCAAGATGGTTCTGGAAGCTTACCACGACGGTGCTGGTCATTTTGGTTGGAAAAAGTTGGAAGTGCTCTTAAGAGAAAGATTCTACTGGGTTGGCATGAGAAAATCAATTGAAGATTGGTGTAGAAAATGCGGACCGTGCAACCTCAGAAGAAAGGATCAACAGAACCAGAGAGCTCCACTCCAGTCCATAGTAACCAAGCAACCACTCGAGCTAGTCGCATTAGACCACGTCAAGTTGTCACCAAGCCGGTCCGGCTATGTCTATGCCTTAACCATCGTGGACCATTACTCACGCTTCTTAGTGGTGGTACCCGTGAAAGACCTTACAGCTAGAACAGCAGCTAAAGCATTCCAGACGTACTTTTGCAGACCCCATGGTTACCCAGAACAAGTCCTTGCAGATCAAGGTCCAGCTTTCGAATCACAGATCTTCCAAGAATTCTGCAACATGTATGGCTGTAAAAAGATCCGCACAACAGCATACCATCCCCAAACAAATGGCTTATGTGAGAAGATGAACCATATTGTGATTGACCTGTTGAAGACCTTACCAGAGTCAGAAAGAAATCAATGGCCAGAGAAATTGCCAGACTTGGTGGACTTGTACAATCATGTCCCGGTGAGTTCTACAAACTGCACCCCCGCTTACCTCATGCGTGCAAGGCCCGGTAAACTGCCAATTGATTTAGATATGGGAATTCTGAAGCCAGATGCGGAAGTTCAAGAATCCAATTGGGATACCCTACGTCGGCAACAGTATCGCCAAGTACAAGAGTGCGTAGAGAAAAGTCTCCAACAAGCTAGGGGAAGACAGGAGAGAACCTTCAACCAGCATGCTCTAGCAACCCCATTGCAACCTGGTGACCAAGTTCTCAAGAGGAAACGACGCACAAACAAATTGGATAATCAGTGGGAAACCACCCCATATACAGTCTTACCATCCAGTATGGATAATCCCAAAGTGTGTCTCATCAGTAAGGATGAAGGAAGGACATCAGCTGTCGTTTCAAGAGATCAACTCAAACCGTGTCCTGAAACCCTCAAGACACCAGAAGTCACCTTACCCGTACAGGTACAACCTGTCAAGAAGGAAGAAGATGTATTCCATACAGTCTTAGGAGATTTCCCAAAAACATGGCCAAATTACTATGGAGCAGTAGTAGTCCCAATGATCGCCTTCCCTCAAGTGGTGGAACCACAATCAGAACCCATACCACAAGAAGTCTCAAGACAAGAAGAACTGGAAGTTGAAACCGTAGAGGAAGAACAGATTCCTGGTCCCAGTGAGCTTGACAATCCTACAGTCAGCCCCCCATCCTCACAAGTACCAGAAACACCAAATAGGTACACTTCCACCCACACCATTATGCTAAGTACACCCAGTACACCAGCAGTACGCAGGTCACAGCGTAGTACTCAGGGTCAGATACCAGCAAGATATAAAGACTAATGTGGAATTGCATATAAAATGTACATATGTTATAATGTTTATATGAAAAACCGTAACAGTTTATTGTACAGAAAAGGTGAGAGAAGAGTGGTGTAAGGTGGCAGCACGGAGAGTTACAACTTGATCACATTGTTGGTGGCCCGAGGGCCGTGAGGCCTACTGCACTTATGACCAGAGTAGAGACACCTTTTAAGAAGTGTTTGTTGATTGAAATGTTTATTTAATTGCAACGTTAAGACCAAAAGCCCAGTACCTACAGAGACTATACTGTATGAACACTTATATATCTATGAACATTTTGGACTCTTTTTGAGCTTTAAGGTTTTTGTATTTTTTCCTTTTGAGACTCTGTATATATATAATTGTTGTGATAACTTGTTTGTTTGTTTCACAGTCCCGGAGTACTGTTCTTCACTAAGGGGGAATGTGGCACCCCAGGGTTGCCACAGTAACAACACAAAGGGTTAACTCCCCACACACAACACCAAGACCTCCTGGCCAGAAGGGGAAGACCAAGCTGCTTCCCTGTACATTCTGCTGGAGGGAGGAAATGGTCAGGAGTAGTTTCAGTTTGGAAGTTCAGTGCAGAGCACTGAGGAGACAGGATCTGCAGGTTGGAAGCTGGCTTTAGCTCACCTCAGGATCCACTGACCAATTCCAGGCCTAGCTGAGGGTCTGAGGAAAGCAGAAAGCGTACACATAGGAACATTCCTGGGAGGCAGAGCATTGCTGAGATTATCCCAGTGGAGCACACAGAACGGATGCTGGATCCGAGACTGCAAGTTACATACTGCATAGTTACCACCAGAGAAGTGAAGATTCCAGATCTTTCACCTGTACCACAGACACAAGCAACAAACGCAGAGTTCAGGAACATACAAGTAAGGACTCGAGTTGCCTGTCAGGTCGGTACCTAGGAGCAGAGCAGAGCCAGCTGCATAGTTCACACCGCAGCAGGGCCACAGACACACAGTGCAGGCAAGGAAGCCAAAACGGCCCGGCTGGGTGGGAGAAACCCTGAACCCCTCACAGACTCCGTGGACAGTACTCCGCTGAATACCATCATCAGTAAAGGACAAAGAAACTGCAAAACCGTGAGTCTGCCTGTTTATTGTGCTCGTGTCCTGCCTGCACTCCCCCCATAGACTAACACACTGCCCCGGGGAAAAGGCTCTACCCGTGGGGAGCCGTCCCATCTCAAGCTGCCTTCCATCACCCCGGAGGTTCTGCAGCAGCGGTGGTCATCTCTGATCACATTCCACGGGTGGCGTCACGAACATAACCCCCCCTTTTTATTGTGGAACCAGGGAGCACAGACCGGGTCACGACACCGTGATCCCCTTTCCAGAAGCGACCCCTTGGCCCGGTTCTGGGTATCCCCTTAACCCCTGGCGACACAGTAGCACTCCTAGTTGACCGTTCTCCCCCGTCTGTAGCCACTGCGCGGGCGCTGTTAGACAGCAACAGCCCCACAGGTCTGCTCCTCACTGAGCCCTATGGAGTTCTGCTCTAACTGACTCACTGCCCCTCCTCTCCTGTTCTTGCCTACGCCACCTAGCAACCAGACTCTCCACCACACCCCTTGAGAGGAGATGGAGGCTCTACCCCCTCCACTATTCCAGTGAAGGTGAAGGCTTGCCCCCTCCTGGGATCCCCAGGGGTCCTCTCATGGGTACATGTGTGAGACCTGATCACTATGCGCCTGTGTTCCACACCCCAGTCAGCCTTCTGGATTACCTGTATTGTACTGTCCCCAGCATGGGTGCAGTACTCAGTGGTGCCTGACCAGGTCAGGGGCGCCACATTGCCCTGAGGATGGCCCGCAGCCAGGTTTGCATCATTGCCGCACACGGCTGTTAAGTCACCAACGGAGTCCGCTCCGTCAATTTGTACTCCGGTCGCCAGGTGACAACGTGTTCCTTTCATGAATAGTGCTGATGATGGGAGAGTAGTCGATGCCAGCGGCGCAGGTGGACGCAGGTTATGCTCACCCACTGGGCTGCATTACCTTGACAGATGCAGAATCTCTGGCTGAATGTAGCTGGTGGGCATCTCACAGATGAAATACCATCATTCAGCTACAACCAATGGGAAGACACCACACCCTTTTTTATGCCCATCCTGTCTGCAGACCACTGCCAGACATAGCTATGAACCTCTGGTTAATTTTACCCCCAGTTCAGTTTTATGATTTTGTGTGCTTGTTACCTGACTACTTTTCCTGCTTGCTGTTTATGTACCTTGTTGGCCGATACGCATTTCACCTCTGCTTGTTTTCTGATTCTTTCCTGGCCGTCCCATTCTGTTCCTGTTCCTCAATTAATGTTTTGACCCTGCCTGACTACTATTCTCTGTAATAGCGGTGTGACTCACATTTCCCATACATTTCAAAGTAAAACTTTGACCGCCTGATGGCATTGAGCTCTGCTGCCAGCATAGTAAGGAGGTGTGTGGTAGTCCTTATGCGCAGTTGCAAGAAAGGGTGGCCTGACCACACAGGGTTTGCGCCAAGGTAGAGGACCCACACGAGGTTGAAGAGGCAGAAGCAGTGTATTAACTTCAACATACAGAACAAGGATTGAAACAACTCGTGGGGACGGCAAGACTTGTACAGCAGACCCTTCTCCATCTCTCACCATAGTTTGCCAGTGTCCAGTCAGTGACATGTAATGACCCTGTCTATGCTTACTGGTCCAAGTATCTGTGTTGAAATGCACCCTGTCGCACACAGATTTTCTCAAGGAAGTGGTGATGTTGTGTGCGACATGCTGGTGTAGCGCGGGCATGCTTTTCTTGGAGAAGCAGTGGTGATTGGGCATCTGGTACTGGGGCACAGCGACAGACATAAGGTCTGTAAAATCCTGTGTGTCCACTACGCGTAAAGGCAGCATTTCGGTAGCCAACAGCTTACAGAGGGATAGAGTCAACCACTTAGCTTTGTCATGGGTCGCAGTAAGTGGCCTTTTATTTGACCACATCTGAGGGACAGAGATCTGGCTGCTGTCTGTAGACGGTGTTGAGTAGGGTGTCCCTGGAAAAATGCAGGTTTGTGAGAAAAGTGCAGGCGTAGACATGATGTTGCCTTCATCTTGCCTTCAGATCTGTTCATCTTGTATCATTTTTAAAAAACACAGCAAGCAAGGGTTACTCCAAGCGGAGTCTACCTTTTTTCCCCAAATTGGGCACACAGACACCCCATCAGTGGCAGCACTTGTGCCCTAGTTGCAAACAGGATGTTTTGATTTGCATCAAGCACATTCCAAATCCACAAGCATTTACTCTCCCCAGGATGACACAGGGGTAGTAAATTCCTTCTGGATCCATGACTTGTTCATTTTGATGAACGTCAGTCTGTCCACATTGTCACTGGACAGACGCGTGCGCTTATCTGTCAGCACACACCCAGCAGCACTGAAGACACGTTCAGAGACAACGCTGGCAGCTGGACACGACAAAATCTTCAAGGCGTAACTGGAGAGCTCTTGACATTTTTCTAGATTTGAAGCACAAAAGGAGCAAGGCTCCATTTGCAAAGTCATTGCATCGATGTTCATTTGGAGATACTCCTGTATCATCCTCTCCATCCGTTGACTATGTGACACACTTGATGTCTCTGGTGGCCTTGCAAAGGAGGGTCTAAAAAAATTATGAAAAGATTCCATAAAATTGCTGTTACCAGCACCAGATACGGTCCTACTGGTACGGGTAGACTGTTGAAGATGACGAGGCCATCCCATGTTTGTCAAGTTACAACTGGGAGAATCACTCCCTTCACCTGCACGGTTGTTTGGTGGAAAAGCCGAGCTAAGATCGAGTAACAGCTTCTGCTGATACTCCTGCATATGTGCGTCCCTTTCTATGGGTGGAATTATGTCACAAAATTTGGACTTGTCCCGGGGATCTAATAGTGTGGCAAGCCAGTAGTCATCATCACTTCTAATTTTGACAATACGAGGGTCATGTTGGAGGTAGTGCAACAAGAAGGCACTCATGTGTCCTGCGCAGCCATGCGGACCAAGTCCACGCTGTGTTTGTGGCATAGAGGTGCTAACCGTTCTTTCTTCCTCTATCATCTCCCCCCAACCTCTTTCAACTTAAATTTGACCAAGGTCCCCCTCATCAGCTGAGTCTTCCATGTCCATGGACAGTTCGTCCTCCATATCTTCATGTCCTCCTGCACCTTCCTCAACATCTCGCCTGCTACCATGCGCCCTTGTTGATCCCTGTCCCCCATGGTCCCATGCCTGCCGCGTTGGTGATGATGAACGTCTGGACCTTGGTGATGTTGTTGTGTCTTGCGCATATGAATCCTCCTGTAGTTCCTCCCCTTCCTGTTGTCCCACCCCCTGACTCCGAATAGTGTTTAGCGTGTGCTCCAGCATGTAAATGACTGTAATCGTCATGCTGATAATGGCATTGTCAGCGCTAAACATATTCGTCGCCATGTCGAAACTGTGCAGAAGGGTGCATAGGTCCGTGATCTGAGATCACTCCATCAGGGTGATCTGCCCCACCTCTGCATCTCGTTGGCCCAGGCTATACGTCATGACGTATTGCACCAGGGCTCTGCGGTGCTGCCACAGTCGCTGTAACATGTGGAGAGTTGAATTCCAGCGTGTCGCCACATCGCATTTCAGGCGATGAACCGGCAGGCCGAAAGACTTCTGGAGCGATGCAAGTCGCTCAGCTGCGGCGCTTGAACGGCGGAAGTGAGCACTGCAGACAGTTTCCGTGCCCTGGTCAGAAGGCCATCTAGGCCGGGATAGTGTGTTAAAAATTGCTGGACAACAAGGTTCAACACGTGAGCCATACAAGGCACGTGTGTCACCTTGCCCAGGCGAAGGGCCGCACCCAGGTTTGCAGCATTGTCGCACACGGCCTTACCAGGCTGCAGGTTGAGTGGAGACAACCATTTATTAAACTCGGACCGCAGAGCTGACCACAACTCCTCAGCTGTGTGACTCTTATTCCCAAGACATGTCAAGCTAAAGACCGCCTGATGCCGTTGCGCTCTGCTGCCAGCATAGTAATGAGGGGTGCGTGATTCCTTCTGCGCAGTGAGAACGCTGGTGGCCTGACCAGGCAGGCTTGGGGCGGAGGTGGAGGACCCAGATGAGGTGGAGGATGCAGAAGCAGTGGCGTAACTTGGACAGACAGAGGATTGACACACAAGTCGTGGGGACGGCAAGACTTGTGCAGCAGACCCTTCACCATC
The DNA here is from genome assembly GCF_048569485.1 of Anomaloglossus baeobatrachus. Classification (NCBI taxonomy): domain Eukaryota; kingdom Metazoa; phylum Chordata; class Amphibia; order Anura; family Aromobatidae; genus Anomaloglossus; species Anomaloglossus baeobatrachus. The sequence goes on along the minus strand of NC_134355.1, from coordinate 28,323,896 downwards.
TATCACCATAGTTACCCAGTGCCCAGTCAGCGACATGTAACGTCCCTGTCCATGCTTACTGGTCGGTATCGGTGCTGAAATTCACCCGTTCACACACAGAGTTTCTCAAGGAAGCGGTGATATTGTGTGCGACATGCTGGTGTAGCGCGGGCACACCTTTCTTAGAGAAGTAGTGGCGACTAGGCATCTGGTACTGGGGCACAGCGACAGATATAAGGTCTCTAAAATCCTGTGTGTCCACTAGGCGGAAAGGCAGCATTTCTGTAGCCAACAGCTTACAGAGGGATAGAGTCAACCTCTTCGCTTTGTCATGGGTCGAAGGAAGTGGCCTTTTATTTGACCACATCTGAGGGACAGAGATCTGGCTGCTGTGTGTAGACGGTGTTGAGTAGGGTGTCCCTGGAAAAATGCAGCTTTGGGAGGAAAGTGCAGGCGGAGACATGATGTTGCCTTCATCCAAAGTTGGTGCTATCGATGTCTGAGAGAGCTGTACACACTCACTTGTTTCCCCTTCCAAACCAACTGACGACCTACCAAGCAAACTGCCTGTTGCGGTTACAGTGGTGGAAGTTGTGGGTGGAAAAACAGGTGTGACAGCTGTCCCCACAGTCCTAGAAGATGACGAGCGCGCGGATGCCCTGGAAGGGGCAGGCGGTGGATGGTTGGCTCCACTAGGCCGCATTGCAGCACGGTGAGCTTCCCACCAGGCCATATGATATTTATTCATGTGACGATTCATGGAAGAAGTTGTCAAACTGCTGAGGTTTTGACCTCTACTAAGATAACCATGGCAAATGTTACAGATCACATAATTTGGCCGATCTTTTTTTATGTCAAAAAAGGACCAGGCTAGGCAAGGCTTAGAGGCCATGCGACCTGTTGATCCACCCCGAATAATGCTCAGAGGCAGAGTGGTGGCTGAGGATGCAGTTGTAGACGTGCTACCAGTGCTCCGACTGTGTCCAGGAAGGCGCCAGGTTACTTCGACGTCGGTTGCATCCTCCTCCACCGCCTCTATTGACCTCCTCGAGTGTCTGACTGTGGGTTGACAGTAGGTGGGATCTAGAACTTCATCATCAATTGTTGTGTTTGCACTCCCCTCCCCCTCAGACCGAGTTTCTTCTTGCCCTGACCGAATATTTAAGTTGTCATCCCAATCGGCTATCTGCGTCTCATCTTCATCAGTATGTTCCTCATTGCCTATAACCACAGTTGTTGGAAAGGCAGCATTTTGGTAGCCAACAGTTTGCATTTTATGAAAGTCAACCTCCAAGCCATGTCATGCCCTTCTAAAAGCATGTATAACACAGCGAGGGGACTCCAACCACAGTCTCCCTCGTTGCCACTCACTGGGCCACACACACCCCACTTGACTGGCATCGGTTGAGCCCCCTTTTGAAAAAGAAAAAGATGCTTTGCATGAAGCACTCTCAAAAATACGCGTGCCTTTCCCGTCCCCTGGCTGACCCCGGGGAAGAAAAGTCCTCTGAGAGCCATGACTTGTTCATCTTGGTTCTTTTAGAAACACAGCGAGGGGACTCCAACCACAGTCTCCCTCGTTGCCACTCACTGGGCCACACACACCCCACTTGACTGGCATCGGTTGAGCCCCCTTTTGAAAAAGAAAAAGATGCTTTGCATGAAGCACTCTCAAAAATACGCGTGCCTTTCCCGTCCCCTGGCTGACCCCGGGGAAGAAAAGTCCTCTGAGAGCCATGACTTGTTCATCTTGGTTCTTTTAGAAACACAGCGAGGGGACTCCAACCACAGTCTCCCTCGTTGCCACTCACTGGGCCACACACACCCCACTTGACTGGCATCGGTTGAGCCCCCTTTTGAAAAAGAAAAAGATGCTTTGCATGAAGCACTCTCAAAAATACGCGTGCCTTTCCCGTCCCCTGGCTGACCCCGGGGAAGAAAAGTCCTCTGAGAGCCATGACTTGTTCATCTTGGTTCTTTTAGAAACACAGCGAGGGGACTCCAACCACAGTCTCCCTCGTTGCCACTCACTGGGCCACACACACCCCACTTGACTGGCATCGGTTGAGCCCCCTTTTGAAAAAGAAAAAGATGCTTTGCATGAAGCACTCTCAAAAATACGCGTGCCTTTCCCGTCCCCTGGCTGACCCCGGGGAAGAAAAGTCCTCTGAGAGCCATGACTTGTTCATCTTGGTTCTTTTAGAAACACAGCGAGGGGACTCCAACCACAGTCTCCCTCGTTGCCACTCACTGGGCCACACACACCCCACTTGACTGGCATCGGTTGAGCCCCCTTTTGAAAAAGAAAAAGATGCTTTGCATGAAGCACTCTCAAAAATACGCGTGCCTTTCCCGTCCCCTGGCTGACCCCGGGGAAGAAAAGTCCTCTGAGAGCCATGACTTGTTCATCTTGGTTCTTTTAGAAACACAGCGAGGGGACTCCAACCACAGTCTCCCTCGTTGCCACTCACTGGGCCACACACACCCCACTTGACTGGCATCGGTTGAGCCCCCTTTTGAAAAAGAAAAAGATGCTTTGCATGAAGCACTCTCAAAAATACGCGTGCCTTTCCCGTCCCCTGGCTGACCCCGGGGAAGAAAAGTCCTCTGAGAGCCATGACTTGTTCATCTTGGTTCTTTTAGAAACACAGCGAGGGGACTCCAACCACAGTCTCCCTCGTTGCCACTCACTGGGCCACACACACCCCACTTGACTGGCATCGGTTGAGCCCCCTTTTGAAAAAGAAAAAGATGCTTTGCATGAAGCACTCTCAAAAATACGCGTGCCTTTCCCGTCCCCTGGCTGACCCCGGGGAAGAAAAGTCCTCTGAGAGCCATGACTTGTTCATCTTGGTTCTTTTAGAAACACAGCGAGGGGACTCCAACCACAGTCTCCCTCGTTGCCACTCACTGGGCCACACACACCCCACTTGACTGGCATCGGTTGAGCCCCCTTTTGAAAAAGAAAAAGATGCTTTGCATGAAGCACTCTCAAAAATACGCGTGCCTTTCCCGTCCCCTGGCTGACCCCGGGGAAGAAAAGTCCTCTGAGAGCCATGACTTGTTCATCTTGGTTCTTTTAGAAACACAGCGAGGGGACTCCAACCACAGTCTCCCTCGTTGCCACTCACTGGGCCACACACACCCCACTTGACTGGCATCGGTTGAGCCCCCTTTTGAAAAAGAAAAAGATGCTTTGCATGAAGCACTCTCAAAAATACGCGTGCCTTTCCCGTCCCCTGGCTGACCCCGGGGAAGAAAAGTCCTCTGAGAGCCATGACTTGTTCATCTTGGTTCTTTTAGAAACACAGCGAGGGGACTCCAACCACAGTCTCCCTCGTTGCCACTCACTGGGCCACACACACCCCACTTGACTGGCATCGGTTGAGCCCCCTTTTGAAAAAGAAAAAGATGCTTTGCATGAAGCACTCTCAAAAATACGCGTGTCTTTCCCGTCCCCTGGCTGACCCCGGGGAAGAAAAGTCCTCTGAGAGCCATGACTTGTTCATCTTGGTTCTTTTAGAAACACAGCGAGGGGACTCCAACCACAGTCTCCCTCGTTGCCACTCACTGGGCCACACACACCCCACTTGACTGGCATCGGTTGAGCCCCCTTTTGAAAAAGAAAAAGATGCTTTGCATGAAGCACTCTCAAAAATACGCGTGCCTTTCCCGTCCCCTGGCTGACCCCGGGGAAGAAAAGTCCTCTGAGAGCCATGTCCACATTGTCAGTGGACAGACACGTGTGCTTATCTGCCAGCAGACCCACAGCAGCACTGAAGACAGGTTCCGAGAGAACGCTGGCTGCAGGACACGACAAGATCCCCAAGACGTACGTGGCGAGCTCAGGCAATTTATCAAGATTGGAAGCCAAGAATGAGCAGGGCTCAAGTTGCACAATAATGGCATGTTTCCTTGCATATACTCATATATCTGTGTGTCCTCCTCTTTTTCCTTGTCCAGCTCTTTTGTTTTCGCATGAGTATATGTCCTTGTCACTTTCCCATGTGTTGTGAGTTGTTTGTGACCTTTTGGACACCTTTGAGGGTGTTTTCTAGGTGTTTTTCTGTGTTTGTGATTGCCTGCCATTGTTTCCTATGCAGTTCGAGTTCGGTTCGTCGAACGTTCGACGAACCGAACTCGAACGGGAGGTCCGTTCGGCGAACCAACCTCGAGCCGAACCGCGACCGGTTCGCTCATCTCTACTCTGCACACATGGTCCCGCTAGGCTCCGCCCACCTGTCACTCTGCACACATGGTCCCGCTAGGCTCCGACCACCTGGCACTCTGCACACATTGCCCCGCTAGGCTCCGCCCACCTGGTACTCTGCACACATTACCCCGCTAGGCTCTGCCCACCTGGCACTCTGCACACATGGTCCCGCTAGGCTCCGCCCACCTGTCACTCTGCACACATGGTCCCGCTAGGCTCCGCCCACCTGGCACTCTGCACACATTGCCCCGCTAGGCTCCGCCCACCTGTCACTCTGCACACATTGCCCCGCTAAGCTCCGTCCATCTGGCACTCTACACACATTGCCCCGCTAGGCTCCGCCCACCTGTCACTCTGCACACATTGCCCCGCTAGGCTCCGCCCACCTGCCACTCTGCACACATGGTCCCGCTAGGCTCCGCCCACCTGGCACTCTGCACACATCGTCCCGCTAGGCTCTGCCCACCTGTCACTCTGCACACATGGTCCCGCTAGGCTCCGCCCACCTGTCACTCTGCACACATCGTCCTGCTCGGCTTACCTGCGGTGATGAAGTCCTGACCTCAGCGCTGTCACTGTCCTCCATGGCCGCCACTTGTCACATCACCTTCTCTCGCTTCCGACCCGAGACTGACTAGCGGTGACGTCACGGGCCTCTCGCGATACTTTGCTGTGTTGAAGTGTGATTGAAGTCAGTGTGCAGGAGATCAGCGCAGGTAATGTACCTCGCTGACAGCAGCACTTGTCATCCCCTGCAGTGACCTGGGCTGACCCATTGATGTTAGCTCAGGTCACTGCAGCCAATGGGGAACATCCTGCTCTTCATTGACTGGGACAGTGTGGATCGTCATGGGAACCCCTTGGATTACACCAAGGGGTTGTACACTCAGGGAACGTATCCCCCATTTTCTAGGAGTGCAGACCCTTCATGTGAGGACGGTCCAGAGTCGTTGTGGGACCCCTTTATTTTTTTTCTTACAATAAATTGGTGAAAGAGGGAATGTTTCGGGGACTGTTTTTTCAAATAAATTTCTTTTGTCGATTTTTTTTGTTAGTACTGACAGTTTATGATGTTGGGTATCTAATAGACGCCATGACATCACAAACTGCTGGGCATGATTTCAGGTGACTTTACAGCTAGTATCAACCCGATTTATTACCCCGTTTGCCACTGCAACAGGGCACGGGATGAGCTGGGGTGAAGCGCCAGGATTGGCGCATCTAGTGGATGCGCCACGTCTGGGGTGCCTGCGGCCTGCTATTTTTAGGCTGTGAAGGCCCAATAACTGTGGACCTTCCCACCCTGAGAATACCAGACCACAGCTGTCCGCTTTACCTTGGCTGGTGATCCAATTTGGGGGGGACCCTACTTTTTTTGTGTAATTATTAATATTTATAAAATAATTATAAAAAAAAGAGCCTGGGGGGACCTCCACATTGGATCCCCAACCACGGTAAAGCTGCCAGCTGTGGTTTTCAGGCTACAGCCGTCTGCTTTGCCCTAGCTGGCTATCAAAAATGGGGGGACCCAACGTCATCTTTTTTTTAACTATTTTTTAAATAGAAAAAATTAATGGGCTTCCCTGTATTTTGATTGCCAACCAAGGTAACGGCAGGCAGATGTGGGTGGCAACCCATAGCTATCTGCTTTATCTGCGCTGAAAATCAAAAATACCGCGGAGCGCTACGTCATTTTTTTTAAAGATTTATTTTTACAGCACTGTGATGTCCAGCAATCAAAATACAGGGAAGCCCATTTTGTTTTTAGTTATTTAAATAAATAATTAAAAAAAATATATATGGGCTCCCGCTGCATTTTTTGTATTGCTAGCTAAGGGTAATCCAAGCAGCTACTGGCTGCTAACCCCCACTGCTTGGTGTTACCTTCACTGGCAATGGAAAATCCAGAGAAGCATTTTTTATTTTTTTTGCCAAAAAACTTGAGCTTCGCCATATTTTTGTATGCTAGCCAGGTATAACAGGCAGGTGGTGGAAGAGTTGGATACAGCGCCAGAAGATGGCGCTTCTATGAAAGTGCCATTTTCTGAGGCGGCTGCAGACTGCAATTCGCAGCAGTGGGGCCCAGAAAGCTCAGGCCAACCTGTGCTGCGGATTCCAATCCCCAGCTGCCTAGTTGTACCTGGCTGGACACAAAAATGGGGCGAAGCCTACGTCATTTGTTTTCTAATTATTTCATGAAATTCATGAAATAATAAAAAAAGGGCTTCCCTTTATTTTTGGTTCCCAGCCGGGTACAAATAGGCAACTGGGGGTTGGGGGTAGCCGTACCTGCCTGCTGTACCTGGCTAGCATACAAAAATATGGCGAAGCCCACATAATTTTTTCAGGGGGCAAAAAACTCCTGCATACAGTCCTGGATGGAGTATGCTGAGCCTTGTAGTTCTGCAGCTGCTGTCTGTCTGTATGGAGAAGAGCAGACAGCAGCTGCAGAACTACAAGGCTCAGCATACTCCATCCAGGACTGTATGCAGAAGTTTTTTGCCCACCAAAAAAATGACGTGGGCTTCGCCATATTTTTGTATGCTGGCCAGGTACAGCAGGCAGCCACGGGCTGCCTCCAACCCCCAGTTGCCTATTTGTACCCGGCTGGGAACCAAAAATATAGGGAAGCCCTTTTTTTTTAATTATTTCACTTATTTCATGAAATAATTAAAAAACAAATGACGTGGGCTTCGCCCCATTTTTGTGTCCAGCCAGGTACAACTAGGCAGCTGGGGATTGGAATCCGCAGCACAGGTTAGCCCGAGGTTTCTGGGTGCCTCTGCTGCGAATTGCAGTCCGCAGCCGTCCCAGAAAATGGCGCTTTCATAGAAGCGCCATCATCTGGCACTGTATCCAACTCTTCCAACAGCCCTGAAGCCGGGTGGCTTGCTGGGTAATAATGAGTTAATACTAGCTTTGTTTTACTAGCTAGTATTAAGCCAGAGATTCTTAATGTCAGGCACATTTGACCCCCGGCCATTAAGAATCTCCAATAAAGGGTTAAAAAAAAACACCACACAGAGAAAAAATACTTTAATAGAAATAAATACACAGACACATTAGAGACTCCATCTTTATTACCCCCTGTCAGCCCTCCACGATCCATGGTCTTCTGTCTTTCTCATTCAACAAATGCAGCTCTGCTCCATCACTGCTGCATGGGGGAAGACGCTGCTTCCCGTGCAGCCTTCACTCCGAGAAGGCTGCACGGGAAGCAGCATGCAGCCTTCACTCCGTGAGTGATCAATGCTGCTGGCTGTTAGCGGTAACAGCGGTAATGCTGACAGACGCGTTACCATAGCAACGGTGCTCCGATCATGTGATTCCCGGAGCCACGGTTAGCGGTGACGTCACCGCTAACTGCGTTGCTATGGCAACGGTGATCTCTGTTAATGACTGGCTGTGTCAGCCGGTCCCTAACGGAACGGGGAGTCGACCGTGTGCTAGAGCATGTCGCCGGTACACGGCGATACACAAATGTGCACCGTGTGCCGGAGAGTGCAATGACAGGACCTAGGACAGGACATGACATCAAAGCCATGTGACCAGTCTGTAGCCAATGAGATAATAGCCACGTGACTGGTCACATGGCTATTTTGACGACGTCATGGAAGGACCTGTCAGTGCTGATTATCGGGAGGACGCAGCGATCATCAGAAGGAATAGTGACAGGAGACAGAGTGCAGGACGCATCGCGGTAAGTGTTATGGCAATGTTTATTAACTGTATGTGTACATTTATAATGCGTTTTTATGTGTTTGTGATTGCCTCCCATTATTTCCTATTGGTTCGAGTTCGGTTCGTCGAACGTTCGCTGAACTGAACTCGAACGAGTCCTCCGTTCGCCGAACCGAACTCGAGCCGAACCACGGCCGGTTCGCTCATCTCTACTAATGAACACAGTTGTGATCTATAGATATACCGTAATGTAGATGATTTCTGTACTAGTTTTTAATGTTAAAATCAAGAAAGCTTATCTTAAGGATGAAAAAAAAAATGTTTCATTCCATTATCGCCTCTACTGGATGCATTAATCTTTTTTAATGGCAAAGACGAAGAAGCTAAATAAGTTCCATCCCTTTACAAAGAAAAACAAAAAAAAACTTCCCACAAAACAAAGTGTATTATTTATTATTATAGCACCATTTATTCCATGGCACTTTACATGTGAAAAGGAGTATACATAGTAGGGACCAGTACAATAATCATGACCAAAACAAGCTGCAGACACTTACATGAGGAGAGAGGAACCTGCCCGCGAGCGCTCATTCTACAAGGGATGGGTGAGGATACAGTAGGTGAGGGCAGAGCTGGTTGTCCAACGATATAGTGAGAGTTACGACAGGTTGTAGGCTTGTCGGAAGAGGTGGGTCTTCAGGTTCCTTTTGAAGCTTGTCAAGATAGGCGAGAGTCTGATGTTGTGGCAGAGCATTCCAGAGTATATGGGATGCACGGGAGAAATTTTGGATGCGATGGTGGGAAGAGGAGATAAGAGGGGAGTAGAGAAGTAGAGAATCTTGTGAGGATCGAAGGTTACGTGTGGGTAAGTACCAGGAGACAAGGTCATAGCTGTAAGGAAAAAATAGGTTGCAGGTGGCTTTATTTGTCATGATTAGGGTTTTGAACTGGAGTCGTTGGGCAGTGAGAAGCCAGTGAAGGGATTGGCAGAGAAGCGAGGTTGAGGAGTAGCGGGGGGGACAGGTGGATTAGTCAGGCAGCACAGTTTAGAATAGATTGTAGGGGTGCAAGACTGTTAGAAGGGAGGCTACAAAGCGGGAGGTTGCAATAGTCCAGGCGGGAGATTATAAGGGCATGCTATAAGGGCATGCACTAGGGTGTTACCAGCTTCCTGGGAAAGGAATATATCTCAGGTACTGATAAGCACAGTTGCGGTCTATAGATGTAATGTCAGGATATAAAAAAAAAGAACAAAAAAACCAATTGTCATATATTTTAAGATTGCAACAAACCATAGAAGGATAGCCAAATACATCACAGGTGCTAATGAACACAGTTGTGATCAATAGATATAATATAGATTGTTTCTGTAATTCATTCCTTTTGGGAATTTAGTTTTTAGTGACAAGATTCAGAAAGCTTCTCTTAAGGCTACATTTTTCATCCAGTTACCACCTCTGATGGGTGCATTGACCTTTTCTATGGTGAAAAAGGAGAAGCTATCTTGATTCCCCCTATGTGCAGTTACAACGTGTTTGGTGGCTCCAGAATAAGATGCATTATGTCACGATTCTGGCTGGCAGATTGATTAAGAGTGCGGGCTTTCATGCTGGTTCTGGGAGGTGCTAATTGCTCAGGTGTTCCATCTTCTGGGTAATTGCTCTGCTTCTTTACTGAGCATGCTCTCCCAGAACTTTGCCAGTCGTACATTCTGGTTCTTTAGTGGTGCTGTTGGCCTGTGTTCGTGCCTGTGTTCTGATCTTTGTTTCCTGACCCCAAACTGTTATTTGACTCCTCTCTGCCCACTTCCTGTTCCTGTCATGACCTCCTGGCTTTTGACCTCGAACTGTTACCTGACCACATCTCAGTTTTCTCCCTGAATCCATTACGTACCCTCCTGAAATTCTGACCCTCGGATCTTGACCTGACAACGCCTCTGTGTATTTCCTGTGTCCATAAGTGTCCTCCTGTTACCAGACACCAGCTTTCCTGACTACTTACCCGTAAGTAGTGACCAGCATCACACCTTATTATTTATGTTGGCAATGTCTTTGGCTATACATTTTTTAATTTTCCGATAGGTGTAACCCACATAACATAACTTGCATGACACATATTCAATGCAATAAATCACATGGTCTGTATCGCAATTAATAAAGGATTTTATCATGTGTTTTTTTTCAGAGGGGAGTAAGACAGTGTTTTTTTTGTTTTGGGAAAAACGGCATATATTATATCTGGATCCTCTGCACCTGTAAAACACATTTTATCTGCAGCCAATGTTGTTGGTGATTTACTGTAGAAAACAGGCTTGAGGAAAGCGTATTTCCCAAGGATTGACCTCGTCTTGCCACACACATGCAGCCATCCTCCAACACTTTGCTCAAAATAGCATCACCATACGGTATAGAATCACGTGGTGACGATGATTACTCGAGGGAAGAAGAAGAGTATTGCCTGCTATTTCTTTCCTATATAAGCACACATTTACTGTCATTGTGTTAGGGTCCCCAGTTAGGGCGACATCCAAAAAAGGGACTTGCAGGCCACCATGGCTGTAAGTAAAACTAACACTTAAATAATTTTAAATAAAAAAATGCAAAAAGTCAGGCCCGGCCATCATGCTGCCCGACCAGACAAAAATCAAATCATCGACATAACGACGGTTCAAACTATGGACTCAAAAAATGGATTGGTGTTAGCTAAAAGTGCATCTCAATAAATTAGAATATCATCAAAAAGTTAATTTATTGCAGTAATTTAATACAAAAACGGAAACACATATATAGCGTCATTACACACAGAGGATCTGTTTCTATATATTATATAGAGTCATAATGTGACGCCCTGGACTAGCCAGGTCATCCCAGGTAGGCCCATACACACACGCTCCCTTCCCCTTAGTAAGGGGACAGCAGCCAAATTACAGAAACCCTTGTCACCACCCTCCGGGTTTGATGTTCACACCAGGGGGCGGGGCCAGGCGGTTCGCTCCACCCACCGAGGAGTTCACAGGCCCGGAGGTGGGAAAAACAGAGAGTCGAGTCTAGTCTTGACAGTGAAGTGGATTGGTGTGAAGTTCAAGGGCAGACCTATGCTTAGGTGTACCATAGTCTACACAGGTGTCTGGGTTGGAGCCCAGTCACCTCTGGCAAGGAGGCAGACGGTGGTGGCCACCTGCAGGAGCTGGGACTACAGCCGGTGGAACCGTAGGGACCGGGGACGGGTGGTGGCCCGCCGGTACCGAACCGGGGAACCGATTGGAAACCGGAGCACCAGGAGGGGTACTCAGACCCAGTACGAGGCCCAGAAACAACTGGGCTGAGTCAAATCAACTGACTGAGGACTGGACTTAAGGACCTTTCCCACACAAGACCTGACTGAAGACAACATGGTTACTTTTCAACATCCACACCTCCATGATAATAGTAATTGATACCACAATTCACATAGTAAACCTAATGTGTGGTATATAAGGACCATGGAAAAATCGCCCCAGCAGAACCAAAAAACAAAGAAATTGCGATCAGACTTCCTATGTGAGTAAGGTATTTATTGATGCATAGTGCAAAGTACAAATGATAGACATACAAGAAGGGTGCACAATCCGGTGCGGACCACAGATTGTGCACCCTTCTTGAGTGTCTGTCATTTGTACTTTGCACTATGCATCAATAAATACCTTACTCACATTGGAAGTCTGATCGCAATTTCTTTGGTTTTTGGCTCTGACTGAAGACAACAGCCCAACCATTAGGGTGACGCCACCGCCCAGGCAGAGAGACCCGAGGGACCAGCGTCTGCGGGCAAAAAGGGCTCTCCTGACACATATCAAATCAGGGAGCGGACTACCGTTGCTCAGGCATAGGAGTCGTGATTTCTACTTAAGTGAGGTGCAGGAGAAAGGCGGAAACCACCAACCTGAAAAGGGGAAAAGTGCAGCCGATTGCGGGCACCGTTCATCATCTTGTTTGGTTTACCAGAGACTCCAGCGTGTTTGTCATAGTGAGTACAATAGTGCCTTCGGGCCGCAACGACACCCCAGCATGCGTCCATGCCCTCGCCTCAGCACCTCCCTCGGGCCCCCGGGACCATCATCCCCCTACCCACGGAGGGGGTCAACACCAAGCTGCGCAACACTGTCCCCTGGAGCCTAGTCAACGGCAGCGGTGGTATCCATCCATTCACCACAACCCGTGGGTGGCGTCACGAACTTAAATCCCCTGCAAACAACCGCGGCTCCGGCCATGGACCTCCCCACCGAAGTCCCTACGTGTAGCGCCAACCCCCTTTCAGAGCGACATGACCCCCGGGTCTGTGAAGAGCGCGAGCCACCCACCGACGAGCACGGATCCGAGCGGCTCAGCAGCAGTACAATTATACACAGAGGGATCTATTCCTATATATTATATAGTCTTTATACACAGAGGGATCTATTTCTATATATTATATAGAGTCATTACACACAGAGGGATCTATTCCTATATATTATATAAAGTCATTACACACAGAGTGATCTATTTCTATATATTATGTAGTCATTACACACAGAGTGATCTATTCCTATATTTTATATAGAGTCATTACACACAGAGGATCTATTTCTATAAATTATATAGAGTCATTACACACAGAGGATCTATTTCTATACTTTATATAGAGTCATTACACACAGAGGATCTATTTCTATATATTATATAGAGTCCTTACACACAGAGGGATCCATTCCTATATTTTGTATAGAGTCATTACACACAGATTATCTATTTCTATATATTATATAGAGTCCTTACACACAGAGGGATCCATTACTATATATTATATAGTCATTATACACAGAGGGATCTATTTCTATATATTATATAGAGTCATTACACACAGAGGGATCTATTCCTATATATTATATAAAGTCATTACACACAGAGTGATCTATTTCTATATATTATGTAGTCATTACACACAGAGTGATCTATTCCTATATTTTATATAGAGTCATTACACACAGAGGATCTATTTCTATAAATTATATAGAGTCATTACACACAGAGGATCTATTTCTATACATTATATAGAGTCATTACACACAGAGGATCTATTTCTATATATTATATAGAGTCCTTACACACAGAGGGATCCATTCCTATATTTTGTATAGAGTCATTACACACAGATTATCTATTCCTATATATTATATAGAGTCATTACACACAGAAAGATCTATTTCTATATATTATATAAAGTCATTACACACAGAGGGATCTATTTCACGTATTTATTACATATTATATAGAGTCATTACACTCAGAGGGATCTATTTCAAGTGTTTATTTCTGTTAATGTTGATGATTATGGTCGAATCTAAGAAAGTCCGGGTGAGAACATTTTACCTGGTGGATCGTGCGGCTTTGGATCTGGAACACTGGACCTGGGTCCCGACCGAAGAGCTTTCAACTTCCGATTTGGAGGTGGCTTTCGAGCTTCGGAGTGGGGGGGGCACTAGACGGGGTGTACTGTCACTGTTTTGGGTTCTCCTGAGCTTCGAACTGCACCTGCTCGGCCTCCATCCTCTTCTTTGATGTCTGCTTACTCTCCTGTGCCACGGGTTCACCGCTCCAGGCTGCTAGGTGTCAGGTGTCCACAGTATCTGTGTGTCCTGTGGCTAAGTCCCTGAATTGCCCTACTGCACATGCGTGGGTTCCTGCTGCCATTCCTGGCTCTAAGTGTGGGAATCACGCTACTGCGCATGCGTGTAACTTCACCAGTGACGCGGCTGTCTCTGATTGGCCGCTGTTGACATCACCAGTGACGCGGCGGTTGCTGATTAGCTGTTGCTGAGGTCACCAGTGATGCTTCGGTCTTTGATTGGCCATCACTGACGTCATCAGTGACGTGGTGGTCTCTGATTGGATTCTGTTGGGCCCTAAGGACAGAGCATAGCCTTTAAAGGACCCTGGACGATGCACATGGCTGCGCGTGCGTCACTTTTGCTCTGCTGAGTGCATCAAAGCTGTTCAGTATTGAGTACCAGGTCAGGGCTAGGCATCGTAGGTCAGACCGTTAACTGTCCATGTGGGCACTGTCAGTAAACTGTTGATTCCTGGGGCATGCCGGACGCGGTCTGTACCTCCATAGGATTTGAGCAAGCCGGTTAGGCAGTTATTGTTCTCTACCTTAGGGCCTTCCCTGGGTTCCTTTCCTTTGTGTGCAGTTAGCACAGTAGTTACATGCATACTGTGTATGCCATATACCACCCAATATGAGGTAACAGAGGCTCAAGTGTTCTGCTCAGTGGAGTTAACTTAGATGTATCTCCTGTCCAGGAGTGTCCCGTTCGTGCATGGACAGTCACCTGTAGGATCCCAACTGTGCAGATGTTAACACCACCTTGTGTGTGTTTGTGTTCTCTGAAGCTGTGTCTTCCGTCCATCTGTCCATCTATAACCTGCTTAGTGGACCTTGAGAGTCATTACAGTTTATATTACTTTTGGCTCTAACTGTCTTCCCACGTAACAATGTGTCTTTATAGAGAGCGGAGGGAAAAACCTGCAGATGTGTCTTTATAGAGAGCGGAGGGAAAAACCTGCAGATGTGTCTGTATAGAGAGCGGAGGGAAAAACCTGCAGATGTGTCTTTATAGAGAGCGGAGGGAAAAACCTGCAGATGTGTCTTTATAGAGAGAGGAGGGAAAAACCTGCAGATGTGTCTTTATAGAGAGCGGAGGGAAAAACCTGCAGATGTGTCTTTATAGAGAGCGGAGGGAAAAACCTGCAGATGTGTCTGTATAGAGAGCGGAGGGAAAAACCTGCAGATGTGTCTTTATAGAGAGAGGAGGGAAAAACCTGCAGATGTGTCTTTATAGAGAGCGGAGGGAAAAACCTGCATATGTGTCTTTATAGAGAGCGGAGGGAAAAACCTGCAGATATGTCTGTATAGAGAGCGGAGGGAAAAACCTGCAGATGTGTCTTTATAGAGATCGGAGGGAAAAACCTGCAGATGTGTCTTTAGAGAGCGGAGGGAAACACCTGCAGATGTGTCTTTATAGAGAGCGGAGGGAAAACCTGCAGATGTGTCTTTATAGAGAGCGGAGGGAAAAACCTGCAGATGTGTCTTTATAGAGATCGGAGGGAAAAACCTGCAGATATGTCTTTAGAGAGCGGAGGGAAACACCTGCAGATGTGTCTGTATAGAGAGCGGAGGGAAAAACCTGCAGATGTGTCTGTATAGAGAGCGGAGGGAAACTTCTGATTTCAACTGTATTTAAATGTAGTGGAGGGGGGGCGGTGGCAGTTCGATAACTGTTGTTTTGTCTTTGCCAAAATACATCATGCTACAGCTTATTTTTTGGGGTAGTTCTTATTTTCAGGGAAACAGGATTTACACCATTGTATATTGCTGGGGTCCATACTGGGCTGTATGTTGTTGCTCTTCTATTTCAGAATTTGAGTTTGATGAAAGCGCCTCTTATGTTAATTTTTTGTTGTGACTTTCTCACGGCCAAGAGGCCTTTGTAGACATTTTGCACTAGTAAAGATTGTGTTTTGATTCTTATCTACCCTGCTTCTATATAATACGGTAGTTTATTATCTGGTATAACTTGATATATTCTTGTTGTTTGCTGCTATTTTACATTTTTTGTTTCCACTTTGCACACTGTGAATAACTGGTCTGACGCCCAATGGGATCAAGGGCTTGCTGAGCCGTCAGGATTGTGAGTGACAACTCAATCGTCTAATCTGAGGCCAAGGTAAGAGTATTGTGAGTGACAGCTCAGCTGTGAGATCTCCAGGTGTAATCCGTTCTAGGTATTACACAGCTATTTAGCACCCTGACAATGGACATATCACTGCCAGTTGTAGCTTTACTCTAGTGATGTGTGTTTGCTCTGTGCTCTGAGTTGTATTTTGTTTTCCGTTGTTGACCTTGGATTTGCCTTTGACTACTCGTTTGACTCAACCCTTTGTCTTGATCTCTTACTTTCCTGATACTTTGACCTCAGCCCATGACCTGACTTTGTTTTTATCTTTTGCTTTTGGTCAATTACGAGCCCTCTTGGTACTGACCCCGGACCACTTCACTATTCTGCCTCACAGCGAGTCCATGAGTAGTGACTAGCATCACATTGCAATTGGCCTCAATCCTTTTTTATTTTCCCATGAGTATGTAAACTATTTGCACACTTTGCACTAAGGTAGTTTGGCGCCCCTGTGGCTTCAGGCGCCACAGGGTACTGCACCTCACCCAAGGTGCAGTATTCATATCCGATATGGAGGAGATCGTCGCCGGAAAACCAGCAACAACACACTTAACCACCACATAACACAGGAGCTCTTCCACTGGGACAGGGCTAGAATAGGTGCTGGGGTGGCCATCATGAGGTATGGGACCTCTTGCCCACTAGTTCAGGAACCTGGGAAGCGGGGCACTAACAGGGCTGATTAGGAGCCTTCACATTCAGTAGTCAGTCAGCTCCGGGCGCAGGAAGTGCCAGGTCGCACTCAGGAGGAGATAAGCAGAGACACGGACAGTTCGGGGCCCGTGGTCTGGAGCTGGAAGCTTGACCTGAGTTCTTAGGAAGGAAGGGAGATCCCAGGGTTCGCGGGGAGTGCAGAAGGCATCTGTGACCCGTTCCATGGCCCAGGAGCTGGGGGTGGAGAAAAACTGTCGAAAGGTGATGCACAGAAGGAAACACCGGCCTCGACCTCCGAAGTATCCGGGAACGGCTGAAGCCCATCACAGCGTAGCTCAGTGCTCTAAGAGCAGTGTGCTTCCAGTGAGTAAAGAACTTGAACTGCACCCTCTGTGTCGTCCCGTTACAGCCGGCGCTTTCAACATCGCGCCCCTGCGCCATAGGTGATTACCATTCCTATCATCCTCCCTGGGGCCAAGCTCTACCTGTGGATAGCTGCAACACCCGAGCTGCATTACCATCCACCTCAAAAGAGAGAGATCCTCCGCAGCAGCAGCTCCCATTATAGCCGCATACCACAGGTGGCATCACGAATAACTACCCCCATCGTCCCCCATCCCCAGCTTTATTGACACCACCGGGGTCACAGAACCGCAGGCAAGGCCACCGTGGCGACCCAGGAGAAGCACCGCGGCCCGGTGGCGGGTGGACTAGAGACCCCGTGGGGCGCGTCAGTAGCGAATCTGACCTATTCAAGATGATTACATGGCTATTTAGCACTTTAACAATGGTCAGACTAATGCCAATTGTATCTTTGCTTAAGTGGTGTGTGTTTGCTCTGTGCTCTGAGTTGTATTTTGATCTCTGTTGCCGATTTTCCTTTGACTAAAAGTTTGACTCACCCGTTTGCCTTGATCCGTTACCTTCCTGATACTTTGACGTCAGACCGTGTCCTGACTTCACTTTTTCCTTTGGTCTATTACGAGCCCTCTTGGTACTGACACCAGATCTCTTGACTATCCTGCCTCATGACAAGTCTGTGAGTAGCGACTAGCGTCACAGTAATGTTTTAAAAAAGCCACTTGATATACCGTTTTTTTTAAAATGTATTGTTAATTAAAATGCCGCATAGATGATTCAACAGGTAACAATTTGACTGTGTGTTGCTTCTGTTTACTTTTTTTTTGGATTTCAAGGGAAAATTCTATGGATCAAATTTTGGGGGGACTTGCACCTTTGACATATCCACTTTTTGTTTTTCAGTGTGCCTTGTTTTCTGTTTTTTATATGGTCTTTGGAACCTAGTACTATAGAATAATCACTAATAATATCAAATTTTGAAAAGTGAATTCACATTTTACACAAATATGCTAAAGATAATTAATATCGGAATCATAAATTCTTACAATACACATTGACTTTTGTCAATAGAAGAATTAAAGAACTCGACACTTTATCTTCTTTATTATATACTGATGACTTACAGACATAAATATTACATGGAGACATCCTTGGGAAAATTTCAGACATCTCTAAAGAATTGCAAATGTAAAAATGTTATAAAAACTGAAAAGACAAAGAAGGGGGAGTGCAAATGGTGTATTATCCGGTGGTACCAGAAGTAATTTAATAGGTGCACTAACCTAGATTATTGATTTTGTTCCTGAAGAAGGAGTCATATGACTCCGAAACGCATAAAACAATAAAATCAGATGTTTTGATCTCCCTCGACCATCAGTGATCTTCTTCTTGCAGCGCGGATTAACCCTTTTCTTCCATCCACTTCAAATGTAAAAAATGGTTTGTGAATAATGAAGATTTGAAATCTGGGAAATTTATCATTAACAGAAATCCTAATTAGCAAGAACTACTTCCTAGGAGAACAATGTTAAAGGAAACCTGTCACCAGATTTGGTGGCTATAAGCTGCAGCAACCACCAGTGGGCTCTTATATACAGCAGTCTAACATGCTATATATAGGAGCCCAGGCCACTGTGTAGAATGTAAAAAGCACTTTATAATACTCACTTAATGGGCAGTGAGCTGCAGACCGGTCGGATGGGTGTCTTCGTTCTCTGGGTGCGGCGCCTCCTCTTTCAGCCATCTTTGTTCTCCTTCTTCTGAATCCTGGGTGCAGGATGCGTCCCACGTCATGCACACGCGCCGGCATTGAGGTCCTGCGCAGGCGCACTTTGATCTGCCCTGAGCAGGGTAGATCAAAGTATTGTGGTGCGCAAGCTGGCTAGTGTGCATTACGTAGGACGCGTCATGCACCCAGGATTCAGAAAAAGGAGGATAAAGATGGCCAAATGAGGAGGCGCCGAACTCGGAGAACAAAGACACCCATTCGACTGGTCTGCACTGCACTGCCCGTTAGGTGAGTATTATAAAGTGATTTATACGTTCTACTCAGCAGCCTGGGATCTTATATACAGCATGCTGGAATGCTGTAAATAAGGGTCCACTGGTGGTGGCCGCAGCTTATAGTCACCAAATCTGGTGACAGGTTCTCTTTAATATCACAAGATATGTTCACATAATTATTTTAGGTCTGAAGGAGTCTGTGGATGAGGCAAGAAGGTGGCAAGAATCATGGATGCAGGTTCATGAATGTGAGAAGTATCAAAAAGGAGAATTTACATAATCAAACCAAGGATATGAAGACAGTGAATGATCTTGTGGTAAATATCTCATCCCATTCTATGTCATCCTCCGAACTATTATTGTTGAATAAGAAACTCTTGGATTGTTCATCATCTAACGTTGACTTATTAAAACTAGAATTAGACTTATGTATATTTTTAAATTGATTAAACTTATCATATATTTTGTAAGGAAGGTCAAGAATCAAATTCTGATAACAACTTATGAATTTTCTGTAACAGCTGTGGGTGGAGAAGAAGATGTTATTATACATCATTGAAAGAGCGTACAGCAGATCCATTGATTGCACTGGTTAAACAAGTTATAGGTGAACTACATTCGATAATGACAATTGATGACATATTAAATCCCATTTTAACAAGTAAGGCGTTACAGTATGTGCCTTGAAGGCATTAGCTGATGGCAGTTCCTCAGAATCAAGCTGGGTTATTAAGGTGGGTCATTGGTTGTCATGCACATATAGTAATATTTGAATGAGGTATTGAGACCAGTTAACGATTCAAATGTGACGGGTTTATGAAAAAATGTGCGATGATCAAAAATGTCTAATTCATCACAGAACACAGGTACATGAAGGTGATTTAATTAAAAATTGTCATAGATTTTTTTAATTGTGGGAAAAACCAATGACGCCCAATTTTATATTTCTTGCCAGAAATCCACAAGGATTCAAGCAACCCTTTAGGATCTTCTAATGTCTCCACACATGGTTCACTTTTTGTGCCAATTACTATTTTCCTGAATAAGGTTTTAATAGATTTTCTACATCATCATTATCTTTAGTAGTCACACAACTAATTTGCTACTTAAACAGTGAAATTACATAATCATGTCACACTGACATGTTTTGTTGGCTTTATTTTATATAGGGCAAAGTTTGGTTCTTCGGAGACGGGCGCTACCCACCGTTTTGGCTTGACATATAATGGAAAGATTGGCCGTTGGCCCAAGTTGAGGTCACTGTAGTTGTTGAGGAACTCATCGCTGTCCGTGCGCTTGGTATAATAACGTGGTGCCTTCTCGGAAAGATCAGAAGGGTCATCCTGGCTGCTTGGATGAGTGACGGTCAGTTCCTCGGCGTTTATAGGGTCATTATTACTCGGGACGTTGCTTTTAAGATCAAGTTCATCCGTTCCGTTGGGATTTTCACAAGTCTGACCAGTAGAATCGCTCTCGGTTCTTGCTTCAAGGCCGGGAACGTTGACCAACAGACTTACGGAGACGGATCTATCTTCATTGAGGCGCCGAAGCAAATTTTCACACCGAATTCTGGACAGATACAAGTCGAAGGCCGTCTGCTTGGCCTCTTCGCCGTTTATTTTGCCTCCAATCGTATATTCGGTGTTGGATACTATCGAGTAACCCACTCGCTGGAGGATCTGCCGAATGGTATCTTCTGGGATGACAGGTTGGAGAAAATAGACAAAGGTCCCAGTAAATTTCTTTAGGGTCCTGATCTCTTTCCTCCATGGAAATAGGAATAAGTTGACGCAGATGAGCTCCAGGACTGCGAACCCCTTCACCATCTTCCTCAGCAGCTCCACCTTGCGCTCCAGCTTTTGGCTGTGTAGGTTGTGTCTGATGAGCCTGGAGTAGGGGTCCCCCATGGCTGTGGAGGGGTCGGTGTCCCCCCTGTCCTGGGGCTCGGGGTCACACACGGATGAACTTGATCTTAAAAGCAACGTCCCGAGTAATAATGACCCTATAAACGCCGAGGAACTGACCGTCACTCATCCAAGCAGCCAGGATGACCCTTCTGATCTTTCCAAGAAGGCACCACGTTATTATACCAAGCGCACGGACAGCGATGAGTTCCTCAACAACTACAGTGACCTTTATTTTATATACCTTTATTACACTAGAAGTTTCAAGACAATAAATGAAGTTCTATTTAGTTATTTATTTAATTCACTTACATAGCACCAACATATTCTATCAAAATTCTGACTAGGACTCTTATAAACAAGATTGTTTTTTACTTAAAATTAAGATTTTATTTCGATACCCTTTATGTATAGTGATAGGGGACCGCTATGGGTTCCTTTCTGGCCCCATGTATGCAAACATCTTTGTGGTGGCCCTCAAAGAACTTTGAGTTTCCATTTCACCCTACTTCCCACATATTGTTGAGTGGTGGTGATAAATAGACAACATAATAGTAATTTTTTTAGGTCTTTAGAAACAAATAGATGATTTCTTTGTTCTCATCAAAAGCTCAGCTGAACATAGCAAATGTAACATGGTGTCATGAAATTATTCTTTACCATTTTTGAACACTGATATACATAATATGTGACGCTCTGGCCTATTAGGTCATCACAGGTTACTGTGCAATCTGCCCATCTGTGCAATATCCACCTCCTCCTTGTTTATGGGTCCCCAACTTATGGTGTTGCCAATACCAGCCAATCAAAATCCTAGGAACACTCTGCACCACACCCACCAGACACACCAGTGGACGGCCTGAGTGGAATAGAGTCGCCCACCTGGGGGGTTGTTAAGGTGAGGTCAGGAGTGTCAGGAGTAAGGGAAGTGAAGTGTAGGAAGTGAAGGAGAGAGGAGGTTAGGAGCCGTGCTCCTTGGAAGTAACTAGGTGGCAGACAGCGGTCTGGGCCTGGTAGGAGCTGGACCCCCGGTCGCAGGGGATAGTGACAAGGGGCACGGAACTGTCAAGGAGGATAGCCGGCGGCCTTGTACCATCACCGGGCTGGGACCAGGGCATGACGGGGTACGAGGACCCTAGGTCAGGGAGTAGCTTCAGGCAACCTGACAATTCACCCGACGAGAACAGAGCCTTCAAGATCCGCTCTCGACCCGCTTCAAAATCGGGGTGCTAGTGCAACGAGGGGGGTAGGACTTTCCACAAAAACAGTCCAGAAAATCCCAAGCGAGAACCCTGAGAGCAAGCTCCCACAGTTAGCCACACTGGGGAGTGGGACCAAACTAGTTTTACACTATAGGGGCCAACTAGAAAGAGAACGCAGTGCCAAGGAAAAGGTCACAGATCATCAGGCAACACCAGTGAGAACGGGACCCAAACTAGCTCCCCTCAGCAGCAGCGGTGTCCAGAACTTTGGTTTACCAAGTTGCCAGTGTCAGCTTTGTGGACTGAGTGATTACGCGATTGACCCTTTCACCTCATCCCCCCTACCAGTGGAGGGTCGCAACATCTGGCTGCCCCCGTCATCACCCCGGGTACTCCCCAACGGCAGCGGTGGTACTTCATCTTACCACACACCACGGGTGGCGTCACAAACTTTCACTATACAACCCCCCTGTAAATACTTCCCCCCTTTTATTTGAGGGGCCACACGACGTCCCTCGAGCCACCGCGGATCCGGTTCCGAGCAGCCTGGCTGCTGACATGGGGACAGCACATATACATATATGCTGACACAAATTAATTAATGATCATTATAAGAAGCCAATAGACTTCATTAGTCTGTTGCACCTTGAAAATGCCCACCTACAGAAAATGATTGGATCTCCATCATTTAAGAACTTTATTGTTGCTATTTAATTTTTTTATCAATTCTATTGGTAATTGATGAGTTTGTGTATATTTACTTAATTTTTTAAACTTATTTATATTCACACTTACACATTTAAGATGATCAAATATATAACAGATCGTGGTCTAAGCACTGCCAGTATACTGAAAGTGCACCCCCCAATAAGGACAGTTGATCTCCCCATTACAAGATGAGGTTAGCATGCCCAATATTCATGTAAACCATGCCTGGTTCTAATCTTTGAGTTGCCAATATAGATGGCGATCAACTATTCCAGGGTGATGAAAGAGACTATATTTAGGGCTGATAGATACAGAGTGTATTCTCCGTGTTATAATTTACCTTGATCAGATACCCACATACCCTGCATGTGAATATTTCATGCCTCCACATTAATGTGTTATCTTACAAATAGTTTAACATAATTATGTACATATATATATATATATATACACACACACTACAGTTCAAAAGTTTGGAGTCACCCTGACAATTCTGTCTTTTCTATGAAAAATCATACTTTTATTTATCAAATATGTTGCTGCCAGTTGAGGACCTGTGAGGCGTCGATTTCTCAAACTAGGGACTCTAATGTACTTGTCTTGTTGCTCAGTTGTGCAGAGCGGCCTCCCACTTCTCTTTCTACTCTGGTTACAGCCTGTTTGTGCTCTCCTCTGATGGGAGTAGTACACACCGTTGTAGGAAATCTTCAGTTTCTTGGCAGTTTCTCGCATGGAATATCCTTCATTTCTAAGAACAAGAATAGACTGTCGAGTTTCACATGAAAGTTCTCTTTTTCTGGCCAATTTGAGAGTTTAATGGAACCAACAAATGTAATGCTCCCGATTCTCAACCAGCTCAAAGGAGGTCAGTTTTATAGCTTCTCTAAACAGCAAAACTGTTTTCAGCTGTGCTAACACACTTGCACAAGGGTTTTTCAAGAGATTTCTAAACATCCATTAGCCTTCTAACACAGTTAGCAAACACAATGTACCATTAGAACACTGGAGTGGTGGTTGTTGGAAATGGGCCTCTATACACCTACGTATTGCATTCAAAACCAGACGTTTGCCACTAGAATAGTCATTTACCACATTAACAATGTATAGAGTATAGAGTGGATTTCTGTTTAATTTAATGTTAGCTACATTGAAAAAAATGTGCTTTTCTTTCAAAAATAAGGAAATATCTAAGTGACAAGAAACTTTTGAACTGTAGTGTAGATATATACAATATATATATATATATATATATATATATATATATATATATATATATATATACAGTAATATGAAAAAGTTTGGGCACCCCCTATTAATGCTAACCTTTTTTTTTTATAACAATTTGGGTTTTTGCAGCAGCTATTTCAGTTTCATATGTCTAATAAATGATGGACTCAGTAATATTTCTGGATTGAAATGAGGTTTATTGTAAGAACAGAAAATGTGCAATCTGCATTTAAACTAAATTTGACAGGTGCATAAGTATGGGCACTTCAACATAAAGGGGATATTAATATTTTGTAGATCCTCCTTTTGCAAAAATAACAGCCTCTAGTCGCTTCCTGAACAGCAAAGAAAAAATGGAGTTTCCAAGTCCATTAAAAAATTGTAAATTTTATTTTATCACATAATAAATTAATTACAAAAGATCATATACAAAAATACATTACAGAAAAAAAGTGAGGCAAAAGGGAAGGCTGATGAAGCAGTAAAGTACACTGACGCGAAAACGCACGTTTGGAGGGTTCTATTATACTCTGGTGGGCACATCAACCTCCTGTGGGGATAACTGTGAAGTTAAATGGGTAAGCAAATAACTGCAGTTTACTAATGTCCATTGTGACTAATCCACTGCTGATAGGAATGCAGTTGTAATTGGATTGTACCCTTCCTGAAAAAGGTTAAAATTTAACCCCCACATGTTATTGTAGCCATATCACCTTGCCTGGGGGTATTTTCCTCCCCTTCTTTTGCCTCACTTTTTTTCTGTAATGTATTTTTGTATATGATCTTTTGTAATTAATTTATTATGTGATAAAATAAAATTTACAATTTTTTAATGGACTTGGAAACTCCATTTTTTCTTTGCTGTTCATGTAGTCCTTTTTGGAGTAGTCTATAATGTCTTCTGACATCCTTTTGTAGGAACTATGGAAATGTTTGTATTAACTCTAGTCGCTTCCTGTAGCTTTTAATGAGTTCCTGGATCCTGGATGAAGGTATATTTGACCATTCCTGTTTACAAAACAATTCCAGTTCAGTTATGTTTTATGGTCGCCGAGCATGGACAGCCGCTTCACATCATCCCACAGATGTTCAATGATATTCAGGTCTGGGGACTGGGATGGCCATTCCAGAATATTGTAATTGTTCCTCTGCATGAATGCCTGAGTAGATTTGGAGCGGTGTTTTGGATCATTGTCTTGCTGAAATATCCATCCCCTGCGTAACTTCAACTTCATCACTGATTCTTGCACATTATTGTCAAGAATCTGCTGATACTGAGTTGAATCCATGCGACCCTCAACTTTAACAAGATTCCCGGTGGCCACACAGCCCCAAAGCATGATGGAACCTCCACCAAATTTTACTGTGAGTAGCAAGTGCTTTTCTTGGAATGCCGTGTTTTTTTGCCTCCATGCATAACGCCTTTTTGTATGACCAAACAACTCAATCTTTGGTTCATCAGTCCACAGGACCTTCTTCCAAAGTGTAACTCGCTTGTCCAAATGTGCTTTTGCATACCTCAGGCGACTCTGTTTATGGCGTGCTTGCAGAAACAGCTTCTTTCGCATCACTCTCCCATACAGCTTCTCCTTGTGCAAAGTGCGTTGTATTGTTGACCGATGCACAGTGACACCATCTGCAGCAAGATGATGCTGCAGGTCTTTGGAGGTGGTCTGTGGATTGTCCTTGACTGTTCTCACCATTCTTCTTCTCTGCCTTTCTGATATTTTTCTTGGCCTGCCACTTCTGGGCTTAACAAGAACTGTACCTGTGTTCTTCCATTTCCTTACTATGTTCCTCACAGTTGAAACTGACAGTTTCAATCTCTGAGACAACTTTTTGTATCCTTCCCCTGAACAACTATGTTGAATAATCTTTGTTTTCAGATCATTTGAGAGTTGCTTTGAGGAGCCCATGATGCCACTCTTCATAGGAGATTCAAATAGGAGAACAACTTGCATGTGGCCACCTTAAATACCTTTTCTCATGATTGGATACACCGGCCTATGAAGTTCAAAGCTCAATGAGTTTACAAAACCAATTTAGTGCTTCAGTAAGTCAGTAAAAAGTAGTTAGGAGTGTTCAAAACAAGAAATTGATAAGGGTGCCCATACTTATGCACATGTCAAATTTAGTTTAAATGTGGATAGCACATTTTCTGGTAGTACAATAAACCTCATTTCAATTCAGAAATATTACTGAGTCCATCAGTTATTAGATATATGAAACTGAAATAGCTGTTGCAAAAACCCAAATTGTTATAAAGAAAAAAGGTTAACATTAATAGGGGTGCCCAAACGTTTACATATGACTGTGTATATATATATACAGTGGAATCTTGGATTAAGAGTAACTTGGTTTGAGAGCGTTTTGCAAGACAAGCAAAGCTTTTTAAAATTTGTAACTTGGTTTAAGAGCAATGCTTTGCAATAAGAGTAAATACTCACCATGTACACTTCCGGTTCTGTCTTTTCATCGTGCTCTGACCCACTCTGGAGGTAACTTTCTGTACATATTTATTGTATACAATATACCATAGTACACTATAGTATATACTATACAGCATGTCTATCAATTTGCATTTGTGGATACAGTACTGTACTTTCTGCTAACCAGTACAGCACATTGCTTGTACTGTAATCTAATTGCCTGTACAGTATTCCTATTTGGCCTAGTTCTGCTCTTATTTTGGGAGAATATATTTGTGGTGTTTTTTTTGTGTATTGTACTAGAACTGGGTTGTGGAACGAAGTGTTTCAATGATTTCCTATGGGAAAATTTGCTTTGATATAAGAGTAACTTGGTTTAAGAGCGCACTCCCGGAACCAATTATGCTCGTAATCCAAGGTTCCACTGTATATATAATATATATATAGTATACAGTATGAATAAGGTACAATGAAGGTACACTGTTTGAAAACATAATTTGGAGTGCTGCCTCTTTTTTAAAATAGAGGCAAAGTGAAAAAAAAAAGAAAATTATATATATATATATATATATATATATATATATATATATATATATATACAGTTAGGTCCAGAAATATTTGAACAGTGACACAAGTTTTGTTATTTTAGCTGTTTACAAAAACATGTTCAGAAATACAATTATATATATAATATGGGCTGAAAGTGCACACTCCCAGCTGCAATATGAGAGTTTTCACATCCAAATCGGAGAAAGGGTTTAGGAATCATAGCTCTGTAATGCATAGCCTCCTCTTTTTCAAGGGACCAAAAGTAATTGGACAAGGGACTCTAAGGGCTGCAATTAACTCTGAAGGCGTCTCCCTCATTAACCTGTAATCAATGAAGTAGTTAAAAGGTCTGGGGTTGATTACAGGTGTGTGGTTTTGCATTTGGAAGCTGTTGCTGTGACCAGACAACATGCAGTCTAAGGAACTCTCAATTGAGGTGAAGCAGAACATCCTGAGGCTGAAAAAAAAGAAAAAATCCATCAGAGAGAAAGCAGACATGCTTGGAGTAGCAAAATAAACAGTCGGGTACATTCTGAGAAAAAAGGAATTGACTGGTGAGCTTGGGAACTCAAAAAGGCCTGGGCGTCCACGGATGACAACAGTGGTGGATGATCGCCGCATACTTTCTTTGGTGAAGAAGAACCCGTTCACAACATCAACTGAAGTCCAGAACACTCTCAGTGAAGTAGGTGTATCTGTCTCTAAGTCAACAGTAAAGAGAAGACTCCATGAAAGTAAATACAAAGGGTTCACATCTAGATGCAAACCATTCATCAATTCCAAAAATAGACAGGCCAGAGTTACATTTGCTGAAAAACTCCTCATGAAGCCAGCTCAGTTCTGGAAAAGTATTCTATGGACAGATGAGACCAAGATCAACCTGTACCAGAATGATGGGAAGAAAAAAGTTTGAAGAAGAAAGGGAACGGCACATGATCCAAGGCACACCACACCCTCTGTAAAACATGGTGGAGGCAATGTGATGGCATGGGCATGCATGGCTTTCAATGGCACTGGGTCACTTGTGTTTATTGATGACATAACAGCAGACAAGAGTAGCCGGATGAATTCTGAAGTGTACCGGGATATACTTTCAGCCCAGATTCAGCCAAATGCTGCAAAGTTGATCGGACGGCGCTTCATAGTACAGATGGACAATGACCACAAGCATACAACCAAAGCTACCCAGGAGTTCATGAGTGCAAAAAAGTGGAACATTCTGCAATGGCCAAGTCAATCACCAGATCTTAACCCAATTGAGCATGTATTTCACTTGCTCAAATCCAGACTTAAGACGGAAAGACCCACAAACAAGCAAGACCTGAAGGCTGCGGCTATAAAGGCCTGGCAAAGCATTAAGAAGGAGGAAACCCAGCGTTTGGTGATGTCCATGGGTTCCAGACTTAAGGCAGTGATTGCCTCCAAAGGATTCGCAGCAAAATATTGAAAATAAAAATATTTTGTTTGGGTTTGGTTTATTTGTCCAATTACTTTTGACCTCCTAAAATGTGGAGTGTTTGTAAAGAAATGTGACAATTCCTACAATTTCTATCAGATATTTGTGTTCAAACCTTCAAATTAAACGTTACAATCTGCACTTGAATTCTGTTGTAGAGGTTTCATTTCAAATCCAATGTGGTGGCATGCAGAGCCCAACTCGCGAAAATTGTGTCACTGTCCAAATATTTCTGGACCTAACTGTATATATATGTATATATATATATATATATATATATATATATATATATATATACATATATATATATATATATATATATACATATATATAATTTTCTTTTTTTTCACTTGCCTCTATTTTAAAAATGAGGCAGCACTCCAAATTATGTTTTCAAACAGTGTACCTTCATTGTACCTTATTCAGAGGCATATCTAGGGGGGGCTGGCGGGGCATGTGCCCTGGGTGCAGCTGTCAGGGGAGCGCTGTCAGGCTGCCTGACGCAGAGCTCTGAGAGTCTCCCTAGTGGCTGCTTTTAATGCCCTCCCTGGTGGGAGCCAGCTATTCTCTGCAGGGGACATTCTAGAAGACCTCTGTGTGTTATACACCTCTTTTCAGGGTAATTGAAGACTTTGGAGTTCTTTTTTTACTAAATCAATTGCCAGTAAATCAAATTTGACAGTTGAATTGGAGCAAATCTGTCGAATTTGATTTTCGAGAAATTCCCTAATATAAGAATCATAATGCAGACATGTGGGAAAATGTCAGGTCCCATTGAACTCATGCACTTCAACACTAGATATGTATCCAAGATTAACTATTCAGAAGTGCATCATCTTGATAAATGGCCCAAAAAGATATTTGTGTTATGGTGGTTCTTTATAACATGACTACATCTCTAGGTTGTGCTTCACGTTTCCTGAGAAGACGCTGCAGGGAAAATAATGTAAGGTTCTCAGGCCTTTAGAATTTCCTCAGAAATATATTCCTATCAGGCTTATCTTAGGTTTTTTGTCATTTCATAGCCTCAAGGTTTTCTTCTATGTATATAACGGTGTATAAATACCTCTCTGTTCATTCTCTATAACCACCTGCTACATTACAGAGCTTTACATCATGTCCGGAGTTGCCTCTAAGATCGCCCAAGACAGGGCCAAGGCTGCGGGTCTTGGCTCCCCCAAGAATCCAATAAAATTTGCAGGTCAAGAGTTTGAGAAACTGAAGGCAGAGTGCCTGGCATCTAAAAAACTATTTGAAGATCCACAATTTAAAGCTGATCAGTCGTCCCTAGGAAAAGAGAAGAACGGGCTGGGTCCAGATTCAGAAATAATAATTGGTAAAGAAGATGATGAAGAAGAAGAAGAAGATGAAGAAGTATTGGAGATAGAGTGGAAGAGACCCAATGTAAGAATCTATATAATATTAATGCATATGTACAGTCATGGTCAAAACTTTGGACACACCTGTTCATGTAATGGTTTTCCTTGGCAGCAAAACCACAAAGGACAATGTATGGAAACAAGTAGAAGCATGAATGAAACAAATAAAAATGTGTGTTACACCTTAGGCCAGTTTCACACATCCTTCTTTTTGCCAGTTTTGCGGATCCGGCGCGCTCCCGTACAGTGAATACAGTACAATGACAGCGCAACAAGCGCCAGTCACGTGCTGTCATGTGACCGGCGCATGTGACCCGGAAGTTACAGCGCTGTCATTGTACTGTATTCACTGTACGGGAGTGCGCCGGATCCGCGAAACCGGCAAAAAGAAGGATGTGTGAAACTGGCCTTAGACTTCTCAAAGTTTATTCTGATGACTGCTTGACACACCTTTGACAATCTCTTATGCAGTTTTATCAAGCAGTCACCTCGAATGTCTTCTAATATACAGATACGTAGGGTTCACTTATAGAATCATCTGCCTTTAAAAGGCTACTTTCAACCATCAGGTGTGTTTTGCAGAGGAGTGACGGTGCACAGCTCCGTATAGTGGAAAGCCCTATTCTACATCCAGCTAAGTAACGAGAAAGTCAAGCCACGTTTCCAATAACACGTCTCGTTGGTTGTGTTTGGCAATGATTTTATCATGTGTATGGACTATAATATACGATCATCCATGCTGACAAAAAAACAATGTTTCATTTTGCAGGAAATAATGCGGAACCCCAAGTTTATAGTAGGAGGAAGGGAGCGTGATGATGTCTGCCAGGGCGAACTAGGTGAGTGGGGTTGAATTCAGTGTTGTAAAATCCTTTGTTGTAAAATGTCATATGTCTTCTAATGTAAAAATGGAAAATAGTTACAGGATTCAATAATAAAAATACCTGATAAAAAACAGAAATATGCAAAAGATGCTTTTAAGATAAAATAACTGTACACTAAACACACAGGAGGGGCTAAAAATGGAGCTTCCCTTCTTTTTGGAGGGAGATGGGGGTTGAATTTTATGAGTTCCTAAAGAGTAGACTATAAGAATAGATTTATAGTTTGTCTTTTTACAAATTAACAATGGAGTTCGCCCAAAAAAAAAAAGTATCACCAATACATAGTAATAATAAGTGAGTGATTACTAAAGATTCTATCAACTAAACCCAATAAATCATAGGTAGGAGACTCCTGTGGCCTATTCTCAAAAGGAACAATGGCGTCACAGGAAAATTAAAGGGAATTTATGAATTGAACTTCCTAAGCCGTCTATATGGGCACAAAGGTCATAGCAAAATGAATAAAATTATACCTTGATACCTATGATTAAATGTCTTATTCCAGAGATATCCACATTCTCTTCATATGTAAATGAGCTGTTAAGATTTATGCGCCGGACATAGACATCCCCTACAATCGGCCGCTCTAAAGAGATGGACTTGTTGGCACGTTCCTCCCCCAAAAACACCAATTGCATTAATATTATGGAAGATGAATAATGTGATGTGTTAATGTGAAGTGTATTGAGTATTGTGTATAGTGTTGGTAAGAAGTAATATGTGTTGTGTTATAATGCATTGTACTGTGAGGAAGCTGTGTTCTGCCCAGGAAGACAGTGAGTAAGGTAAAAAAAAACAGTTGGGACTAGTCCATAGTGGGAGTGGTTAGTGAACACGAAAGGGGATGGTTCCCTGGAAATAGACAGGGCCCAGTGTGAGACAGAAGTAGACCTCTGGACTGAGGGTACAGCAGAGCTGATCAGAGGACAACAAAAAGAAAGCGAGCAAAAGATAGAGCAACTGAGTGAAAAAGTGAGACGGGTTTGGAGACAGGATGTTTGACAGAGTGGCCCCTAGTAGTAGGGCTACTAGGTACTAACCATGCAGGGTGCCCAAACTTTTACATCGGCCCATTTTCTTTTTTTAGTTAATTTTAAAATGTTCTAGATGAAAATATATATATATTTTTTTCTTATAATACAACGGAAATGTGTAATCTTTACCTTTATGCCTTTTAAAGATCATTTAATCTTCAACTTGCTTAACTGTTCACAATAAAGGCTGCTTTACACGCAGCGACATCGCTAGCGATGTCGCTGGTGAACGCACCCGCTCCCGTCGGTTGTGCTGTGACGCCCTGGCACAGCCAGGTTGTCACATAAAGAGTTAATCCTCCTTGGTAATATGATCTCACACCGGTGCAGCCAGACAAGCACAGCCCCCAGTGTAAGGGAAAAGCAGAGGGGAGGGGCTGGAGCAGAGAGTGTGTGGAGGCAGACAGGACAGAGGTCTGGAGTTTAGCTCCCGGCTGGGAGTGAAGCGTTCTCCAAAAGGGCCGGGGCAGGCCGTAGTGAGGAAGGGGCCAGAACAGGTAGCCGGAGCCGGGCGGTGGCCCCTCGGTACCTGGGTACCCGGATCACTACAGGGGAGAGGATTCCCCGTTCCCGGCTGAGGAGAAAGGAGAGAGAGGAGAAAAGGCACTTTGCTGCAGGGAAGGAAACAACAAGGGCTGCTGCACCGTGTGTGGGACACTAACACCCCCGTACCGGAGGCCGCGGACACCGGCAATTCTTAGTTCACCAGTGACTCCGTGTGACTTTCTTGTGAGTACACCCGTGCCCTCGGGCACCACACTGCAGCACTGCGCCCTGCCCCCTGCTTACCCCATCACCGGGCCCCGGGACAACCAACCCCCTACCCACGGAGGGGAGAAATAACATCTAGCTGCTCCATACCATCGCTCCCGGGATCCCCATCTAAAGCAGCGGTGGTGTTCCAACCTCACCACAACCGTGGGTGGCGTCACGGACGATTCCCCTTACTAAATCCCCTTTTACTGTGGAGCCTGGGATCACAGACCGGGTCACGCCATCGTGATACCCACAGAAGTGACTCTGTGGCCCGGATCTGAGTACCCCTGGTCCCCGGGCGAAACATTTGGCGTCACGAACAGGATCGAACCCATCCAGTTACCTGGAGGAAGTGCGCCTTATTCTGGACTGTCAGCGGTGATCCGCTGCAAAAATCTTAAAGTCGCCATCTTTGCCGCCATTTTTGGCGCGAAAATCTCCCGCCCAGCACCTTCTTCCCCAAGCGTTGGGCGCGAAAAAGAGGCTCCGCCCCCTGAGAACGCGGGCGGAAGTGAAGCTCCGGAGGACCGGAAGCGAAAAGGAAACTTTAAAAGTTGCTGGAAGGACTGCTCCCGAGTACCAAGGGGGAGCAGTCGGAAGGAACTGCAGTTCATGTGACCAGGACTGTAAAGGCAGGGACGCCAGGACTCTGCCAACATTTGGTTCCTGGAGAGGCCGCCGCAGCGATGCACCGACCCGTTACCCCTGTTACCGGTAGCGGAGCCCGCAGCGCCTGTTGGGGAGGACCCAGACCTGGGGTCCCCAGGCCTCACCTTTGTCACCGCCCTGCCACCGGCCCCGGCAGTCCGCCCGGCCGCGACGGAGATGACGACGGCTCCGGCAGTCCGCCCGGCCGCAACGGCAGCGAAGTACCGGTCCCGTTGACCAATTTGGGACTGTTCCTGGACTGGGGTCAAGGGGTGCTGCCTGGGTTTTAGGGGCAGCACCAAGGCTAGGTTGTTTGGGTGGGTGACTGAGGGACCCGTTACACAGTTATTATTAAAAGTGTTATTTCTTGTTGCAACGTTGAAGCAATGTGCATCCCGCTGTGGGAAGATTGAAAATGTTTAAAATGTTTTATTCTTTTCCAGTTTAATAAAATGTCGGTGCCTAGCCGGCCCGAGGACGGGCCGTGTTTTACCAAGGGGGTGTGTGACGCCCTGGCACAGCCAGGTTGTCACATAAAGAGTTAATCCTCCTTGGTAATATGATCTCACACCGGTGCAGCCAGACAAGCACAGCCCCCAGTGTAAGGGAAAAGCAGAGGGGAGGGGCTGGAGCAGAGAGTGTGTGGAGGCAGACAGGACAGAGGTCTGGAGTTTAGCTCCCGGCTGGGAGTGAAGCGTTCTCCAAAAGGGCCGGGGCAGGCCGTAGTGAGGAAGGGGCCAGAACAGGTAGCCGGAGCCGGGCGGTGGCCCCTCGGTACCTGGGTACCCGGATCACTACAGGGGAGAGGATTCCCCGTTCCCGGCTGAGGAGAAAGGAGAGAGAGGAGAAAAGGCACTTTGCTGCAGGGAAGGAAACAACAAGGGCTGCTGCACCGTGTGTGGGACACTAACACCCCCGTACCGGAGGCCGCGGACACCGGCAATTCTTAGTTCACCAGTGACTCCGTGTGACTTTCTTGTGAGTACACCCGTGCCCTCGGGCACCACACTGCAGCACTGCGCCCTGCCCCCTGCTTACCCCATCACCGGGCCCCGGGACAACCAACCCCCTACCCACGGAGGGGAGAAATAACATCTAGCTGCTCCATACCATCGCTCCCGGGATCCCCATCTAAAGCAGCGGTGGTGTTCCAACCTCACCACAACCGTGGGTGGCGTCACGGACGATTCCCCTTACTAAATCCCCTTTTACTGTGGAGCCTGGGATCACAGACCGGGTCACGCCATCGTGATACCCACAGAAGTGACTCTGTGGCCCGGATCTGAGTACCCCTGGTCCCCGGGCGAAACAGTGCATCACGGGGAAATCGCTGCCCATGGCGCACAACATCGCTAGGACCTGTCACACTATACTTGCCTGCCTAGCGATGTCGCTGTGGCCGGCGAACCGCCTCCTTTCTACGATAGTGGTTCGTGTGGCGTCACAGCGACGTCACACAGCAGTCGTCCAATAGAAGCGGAGGGGCGGAGAGCAGCCGAAAAAAAGTGACGCCCACATCGTTGCCGGTGGACCAGGTACGGTGTTGTTCCTCGTTCCTGGGGTGTCACACGTAGCGATGTGTGCTGCCTCAGGAACGACGAACAACCTCCATCCTGCACCAGCAACCATATTTGGGATTAGAACGACGTGTCAACGATCAACGATTAGGTGAGTAATTTTGATTGTTAGCGGTCGTTCGTGCGTTTCACACGCAACAACGTCGCTAACGAGGCCAGATGTGCGGCACGAATTCCGTGACCCCAACGACATCTTGTTAGCGATGTCGTTGCGTGTAAAGCCCCCTTAACAGTAATTTTGGCTAGTGGTGCCCAAACTTTTACATCCCACTGTATCCTAAAACTCTTGATTATTTTTGCACAGGTGACTGCTGGTTTCTCGGCTCCATCGCATGCCTCACACTGAATAAAGATTGTGTGTCCCGTGTAATTCCACAAGATCAATATTTTGATAAGGACTATGCCGGGATCTTCCGCTTTATGGTAAGTTATTTATGTGATGTAATGTAATACCCCATGCTCAAAATGAAACGTTTCTAACAGATTCCCATCTACAACTATGTGCCATTTATAGTACTGGTGTCTTCTTATGTGAAAGAGGGGTATTTGGAGCAGCTCAGTGATGAAGGCCGGGGTGTGACGACTCTACACTCCCTGGAGACACATCTTTGCTTAGAATCCAAGATTAACTCTTGCTAGCCTGCCCATGAATCAGCACACAGTAGGTCGACACCCAAGTTTGACTGTGTCTATCCCAGACACCAGAGAAACCATCTGGTGGAGTGTCAGAATCCTCAATCTGAACAGAGTTCAATGCCGCCATGACAGTTGATGATGTTTGTGCAAAACTCAGTGTGACAATACCATTCTATGGCATAGAACACTATAAATGGTCCTGTAAATGATTGTAGAAGAAAAAACACGTCATATGGATGCTAGGTGAGAAAAAAGTTGCACACTCGCATGATATATGGAATACCAAAAGGATTCACTCATTCCACATTTATGGATGAGAATGGGACCAGTTTTGATACACCATTGTAAATGAACCATAGCCCAACTTTCAGCACTAATAAAACACATTTACTGCATATGACACGCCCACCAGGGCCATGGGGGTTACTCGGAACCGGCATGTTTCTGTCTGGGAGGTCATGGCAGCAGAGCCCAACTCCGTGACCTTGACGGTGTTGCTTTAAAGAGACGAAGGGGAATATTTACAGGGGGTAAGTCATGACGCCAACTGTGGTCTTCAGCCAGGTATGCTGCTAGACAGGACTGCTGGGGCAGATGGTCACGCAGCTGAGATGGTACAGCTCCCCACAGGTGGAGCTGGGCCCCAGGACAGCCATTGGCAGTGTTTAGCCGGTGAAGTGCTTTGAATAGTTTGGGGTTGGTGGCGCAGACAATGATTCCAGGGCAGGGCACAGCGGGATGCAGTCATTAGTTCTTTTACTCACAATTGGCAGTTCCAGGTTATCTCGGCCGATTAAACACCACTTTCGGAATGCTGGGTCCTACAGTGACGAGATCCAGCCGATCCCCTGGCAATTCAGAGGCACAGAACCAGTGTTCCTTTCTGTGTCCCTTTCCTGGTTGTCTTCCTGCGCTGGCTTCGCCCTCCTGCCCTGCGCCCTCACAAACAGTGCCTCGAGCCGGTGTCTGCGGGTCTTTCTTGGGAGGCTCTTTTGTCCTATCCCTTGGCCTTCTATGGTCACCTTTTCAGCGGATTCGCGTGTGGTTGTGACTTTGGCACATGAAGTTATCTCAGTCTCCGGTTTGCTAGCTGAGCCTTGTAGTTCTCCAATAGTCTAAGGGCCAATCCCCCTATGCGGCTTAGTCCCTCCACACCGGTGCGTCAGCTGTAAATGCCAGCCTACAGGTGGATCTCTCACTGGCCTTGACTCTAGGACCCCTTCTTCCTTTCTTTCTTCCTCCTTGTCCTAGGACGAGCTCCTCCGGCTCCAGTCCTCTGGTCCTCTCCCCTCCACTGCTTCCTTGTTTTCTCTCTCACTTCTTCTGTGTAGTTTCACTTTCTCCACTCTGTTCTAAGTGTCCACCCACTAACTAACCCCACCTCCAGGCTGGCTTCGAGACTTTGCTCTGCCTAAGGAGCAATCTCGCCGTAACCATGGCCTGAAGTGGTGTAGCTATACTAAGAGTGTGTGTGTGCAACAGTCTGTGACCTCCTCCTTAACAGGGAAAGGGATATCACACCTCTAGCTGAGGTGCAGTACCTATGTGGCGACTGGATTCTCAGGGGTGCCACACATATATATTAATAGAAAGTTCTGCTTTCATGCAGTTTTGGCAGTACGGACAATGGGTGGAAGTGGTTGTCGATGACAGGCTGCCTACCAAGGATGACACACTCATATTTGCAAGCTCTGGAACGTCTAATGAGTTTTGGAGTGCCCTCATGGAAAAAGCCTATGCTAAGTAAGTACAAAAATGAATGCCATAGTTTTGTAAAAAAAATCTATGAAAACATACAGTATTTCAAGGGGTGCCAAAATCTTGCGTGCACATGTTCAAAACCATCCTGGGCTCCATCAGAGCCAGAAGTAAGGCGAGTAGAAAGATTTATTCTAACTTTTTAATGGCTTTTTTACAGTATAGGGTCATTCCGTGTCAAGTGGACCAGTTTTAAAAATCGTCCCCACTCGACGTTCTCCGATTTTGCTGAAAATTTATAAGGATGTACATGTATGTTTGAAAAGAGGTTCTGTAAATTTTTAGGGCCAGATCTCAAATATATTGGGCACTGTTGACCTTTCACTGGAGGCCCCCCCAAGCCTGCGGCTTCAGCTAAGAGGATTTTGCAAACTTTGGCACATAGCCATTAGAGTTCTATACTGGCTATGATGCTGAAATTTGGCATACTAGCTCAACTTTTGCTGCTAAACGCGATAAAATTATTACCGGCTATGACAAAACAATATTTCGGCCGCAATTTTGTGTCAAAGTAGCATGCAAAACGTGTCGCATAAAATTTATGCCAAACTTTGCCCATATATAACTCAAGACCAAAAACCAATAGGAACTGGTGCTTTACCCTGTACAACAAACATCTTCATGACTTTGCATTGCTGCAATATCTCGGTCAAAGCATATGTATTTCTGTAAATATTCACACCCACATATGATGAAAAACTTAAAAAAAACGAATTTTACCTATTTTTAGGTCAAATTTCCCAAAAAGGGTACCCCTAAAATATATTAATTCTGTTATCATTTGAAAGAGCACATTTTTCTCTACAAGGATCATTGGGGTTTTTTTTTGGAGTCTCTCCATTTAAGAAAAGAAAAATGCCACTGAACATGGTGTTATGTATGCACGCAATGCATTGATTTTGTGTTTGATTTTCAGATTCTTATCACATGTTACAGAGTTGTATTGTTGCTAGCAATGTCTATTATAATCAAAAACCTATAAACCTATTGACTATTGTTACATTTTAATGCATATATTATTTATTTTTTAGTGATGGAGAATGAAATTGATGACGAATCGGCCCAGTGCTCTATCGGCCTTGCGAACAATTCAAAGTGCCACCTTAAGACATTCACCCATAGCAAGGATGAGTTGAAATTGTTTACAAGCTTTGGATTGGATGAACAGAAATTGCTGCGTCGACGAGTGGGACTAAATTTTGACGAACATTCACAAATCTGTTTACACCATGAAGCTTCATTCTTGACCAAATATGAGCATTGGAAAAAATCGTGTTGCAATCCTTTTGGCTTACCCGTGGATATTTCAGAGGAGAGATGCCAATGGATGTTAAGCTTGAATTTAGACTTTCAGGAGAACATTCCATTCCATCTGGATCTGATTCAGAGGAAACTGGATCAGCTGATTTTTTTCTTTTAGCAAATTCTTTTCGACATGATACACACATCTTCTGGCCAGGCTTCACATCATTCTTTGTGAATTCGTTCAACTGGTCAGCTGCTAACAAATTGATAGCTCGCAAATTCTTTTTGGTGTTATGACCTTTCTTCCCAAAAGGATTGCAACACGATTTTTGCAAATGCTCATATTTGGTCAAGAATGAAGCTTCATGGTGTAAACAGATTTGTGAATGTTCGTCAAAATTTAGTCCCACTCGTCGACGCAGCAATTTCTGTTCATCCAATCCAAAGCTTGTAAACAATTTCAACTCATCCTTGCTATGGGTGAATGTCTTAAGGTGGCACTTTGAATTGTTCGCAAGGCCGATAGAGCACTGGGCCAATTCGTCATCAATTTCATTCTCCATCACTAAAAAATAAATAATATATGCATTAAAATGTAACAATAGTCAATAGGTTTATAGGTTTTTTATTATAATAGACATTGCTAGCAACAATACAACTCTGTAACATGTGATAAGAATCTGAAAATCAAACACAAAATCAATGCATTACGTGCATAGATAACACCATGTTCAGTGGCATTTTTCTTTTCTTAAATGGAGAGACTCCAAAAAAAACCCCAATGATCCTTGTAGAGAAAAATGTGCTCTTTCAAATGATAACATAATTAATATATTTTAGGGGTACCCTTTTTGGGAAATTTGACCTAAAAATAGGTAAAATTCGTTTTTTTTAAGTTTTTCATCATATGTGGGTGTGAATATTTCCACAAATACATATGCTTTGACCGTGATATTGCAGCAATGCAAAGTCATGAAGATGTTTGTTGTACAGGGTAAAGCACCAGTTCCTATTGGTTTTTGGTCTTGAGTTATATATGGGCAAAGTTTGGCATAAATTTTATGCGACACGTTTTGCATGCTACTTTGACACAAAATTGCGGCCGAAATATTGTTTTGTCATAGCCGGTAATAATTTTATCGCGTTTAGCAGCAAAAGTTGAGCTAGTATGCCAAATTTCAGCATCATAGCCAGTATAGAACTCTAATGGCTATGTGCCAAAGTTTGCAAAATCCTCTTAGCTGAAGCCGCAGGCTTGGGGGGGCCTCCAGTGAAAGGTCAACAGTGCCTAATATATTTGAGATCTGGCTCTAAAAATTTACAGAACCTCTTTTCAAACATACATGTACATCCTTATAAATTTTCAGCAAAATCGGAGAACGTCGAGTGGGGACCACTGGTCCACTTGACACGGAATGACCCTATACAAAAATGGTGGCTGGCGGCCATCATTTTGCTGAAGAGGCCAGCTACAAAAAAGAAAATCAGTAAACTTTCATTACAATTCCACTCCACTCAAATTTATTGTCTCATTTCTATGGCTGAATATACAAAGAATTGTATAATATCATGTACATGACTGTGGGATAGTTTTGAAGTTCTAGGAGGAATTTCATTCTAGAGTACAATGAATAAAACTACTGAAAAATATATAAAAAAAAAATAAATTAATGAACATTAGAGAAAAGCAAATCGATTCTAAACCAATCAAAATGGTGTTCAATTTTCTGAAATTCCCAGATCACAACAAATTTGAATAACTTATTCAAATTCCGTCAATCACCCAAAAAAATGCCTGCTCCCATTTTACACATTTCCACTGAAGGTTTACATGATCTCACGCATGGTCATGGGGGCTTCTCCATATTACCTGCAGCTATCACATCACATGGTATAGCAAAGCCAATCAGGAAATTGCTTGTATAAAAGCCGAGGCAGAGAATGCAGCAGACATTTTTGTAAGATTTAGGATAGTGAGAGGACATCAGAGCTCAGAGCTCTACAAAACAGATAGAAAGCGAAAGTTCTAAAACATTGGAGTAATACTTCAAAAAGTAACTGCAGCACTGAAGCAAATGACTGTAGTATTCTGCAAACAATACAGAGATGCATTTATTAGGTGGTTAATAAAATTGGAGTTGTCAGCAGCAGTGCCAGGCTGTGTTATTGATCAGTAATGTTTTGTAGCTGGAATCTGTCCTGCTGCATTTGAAATACTACTGCATAATTTTTTTCTTCTTTCTCAAAAGGGTTATTCCCAAAATCACAATGTGGTCCTATAAAAACTAAAGGGTAAATTGAGTCTGGAGGTATATTCTTAGGCGGGCTTTACACGTTGTGACATCGCTAGCATCGGCCCAAGGTGATCACTACCTGTGGAAGGCTGCAGTCTGATAAAAGTAGTAGTCAGGCAGGGTCGAACCGGGAAATGCAAAACAAGGACAGAATCAACAGGCAAGGACGTAATCAGAAAACAAAGCAGAGGTCAAATCCAGATCGGGCAATGAGGTACATAAATAGCAGGCAGGAGGGTAGTCAGGAAACAAGCAGAAGTCAGAATCACTAAACAGAACAGGGTGGGACAGGAACCAGGAAATCAGAAATATCTCTGGCAGTGGTCAGCAGACAGGAGGGTTAATACGAAGGGTGTGGTGTCTTCCCATTGGTTGTAGCTGAATGATGGTAACCTCAGCTGGAAGACACACGCCACCTACAGTCAGCCAGTGGTACTGCAGATCCCAAGTAAACCCAGCCCAGTAGATGAGCGGAGCCTGCGCCCACCAGTGCCGCTGGCATCGACTCCTCTCCCATCACCAGCACTATCCACGGCAGGAACACGACGTCACCTGGTTATCAAAGTAGAAGTCGCTGGAGTGGACTCCGTTGGGGACGTAACAACTATCCCTTCTCCAGCAGCTTGCCGCTGGCATCGACTCCTCTCCCATCACCAGCACTATCCACGACAGGAACACAACGTCACCTGGTTATCAAAGTAGAAGTCGCTGGAGTGGACTCCAGTGGGGACGAAACAACTATCTCTTCTCCAGCAGCTTGCCCTATACTAAATGTAGATAAGAGCGGTATTATTAGAGAATAGTGTAATTTTTTTATGTACTAGCAGCAAGGTCTGTAAGGCTTGAATACCTGCCTACATGCCTCTAATACACTATCCCTTCTCCAGCAGCTTGCCCTACACTAAAAGCAGCTAAGAGCAGTGAGCAGTATTATTAGAGAATAGAAACTATTTAAATTAGTACTAAAAAGGACTGTTGGTTGTACGTGCAGGAACAAGGACTGTAAGACTAGAATCCCTGCCTACATGATTAATATACTATCCTTGCTCCAGAAGCTAAGCTTACACTAACTGCAGACTAAGAGCAGTATTAGTAAAGACTAGAATGTATTTCAATTATCCCTGAAAAGGTCTGTTGGTTTAATGTTGCACCAGCAGGCACTGTGACGCTATAACACACTGTCCCTTCTCAAGCAGAAACTCTCTCTACTCTATATCCGGGTACAGTGCGCTGAGCTTGGCGTCACTGGATTTATATAGACGGGATGATACCATTCGGTTAGCCAATCACAGTAATGCCATAGCCAACATGACTATAGCATTACTGTGATTAACAGGTAATCCTCTCATGTTTAGTGGCTGAAAAATAGCCGCAAAACATGAGGGGTGGGGACTCAGACATGGCGCCCGAGTGGCAGGATACTCAATCGAGTATTGACTGCTGTACCAAGCAGTGCCAAGCATGCTCTCCTATCACTAGTGAATGGAGTGGTGGTCATGCAGGCCCATGGTCATGGGATATGGGACTCATTCTTATAATTGTTGACCTTAAGAACTTGTCTTTAATGTGTATTCCCCTATAATCTACTAGATTCTAGTTTTTCTTAGTTTTTCTATAGGTATTCCCTCCATTATCTTCCATGGAGGGCACAGAAAATTTTAAAAAGATGTACCAAAAACTTTACCATGTGAACCTGACTTTATATTCCAATTTTTCAATTAACAGAGTAGTAAACAAAATGTATTCTCCACAGGCTCCATGGATCATACGAAGCCCTTATTGCAGGTGATGCTATGGATGCACTTGAGGATTTCACTGGAGGGGTTGGAGAATTATATCAAACATATTCTGCTTCAGAAGAATTATTTGAGAAAATCCAAAGAGCCCTCTTGAAGAAATCCTTGCTTGGATGTGGCTCAGTAAGTTATCACAAGTCTTATTTTGGATCAGATGTAAGAGGGTGCTACAGGGCAGTAATCGTGGTCAAGGAACTTACTGTGGACGCCTCAGCACGATACACAAATTGACTGATCCTGGCTGGGTGAGTGGACCTGTGTCGTGATGACTGACATTCTTTGTAGACCACATATTGCATATTGCCGCTGTCATCGGCTGGCTAGGACAATACGACAACTCGAGAAATTAACAGTTCTTTTCAACCAACAGTTCTTTACTGGACAGCACCAACAGTTACAATTTCACACACAAGATACCAGGCAAAAGTGTTCAAGCACGTTAAAGTTTCACAAATGGCCATCAAACACACCTTAACTTCCCCTAGGTTGCTTCTGATCTGTTAAGTTCTGAAGTTCCAGTACAACCCAGCCCAGTGTTTCAACACATAAAGTGATGGCCATCTTCCCTTCTTGCACTCCCTTGTCTGGTTACCTTGAAGGTTCCATCTTGAACGGAATAAGG
This sequence comes from Anomaloglossus baeobatrachus, assembly GCF_048569485.1. Lineage (NCBI taxonomy): Eukaryota > Metazoa > Chordata > Amphibia > Anura > Aromobatidae > Anomaloglossus > Anomaloglossus baeobatrachus. The sequence continues at coordinate 28,281,148 of NC_134355.1, read as the reverse complement.
CGTACAATTCCAGACATCTGGTGGGATAACGCTCGGGTTGTCACCTACAATAACTAGCAGTAATTAACCCCATGTTATTATGGATAGAGGGGCCTGGTCTTGGGAGTCCTGCATCAGTAGAACCCAGTAACTTTACGGATGAAGGGCCTGGTTGCACAAAAAGTCCTGTCCTTTGGCTCTGTTCTTCTGAGGCCATTCACTCAAGGACACTTTATACACTTCCACGCTGACAATATTCTGTGTCCCACTTGGTCAACAAGAATCTCACTATTTGCACTTTAGTCTCTTCTTTCATCTGCCACAAGTCATCCAATTTATGCGACCTCCAGGGCTGACTACACACATTTCCTTATTACACACTAGGTGATAACTGAAATTTCTGGAATCAACTGTCTCTGTCCCTATCAGCTAACCCCTCCCATTCTGGGCTAGTGCCAACATTAATCATGTTTGCCCCTGTTGCTGGGCAGACCTTAAAGGGAACCTGTCATGTGGAAAAATGCTATGAACCTGCACATATCGTGTTAATCTGCAAGTTGATAGTATTCTGAACCTTCCTGGTGCTTGCACATTAAACCCCACATTAATCCTTCCAGCAGCATTCTGCTTTCAGTCATGTGGGTGGTGCCGCTGCGGGTTCAGTCACCGCTCTGTGTACGAGGAGGAGCAGCTGTAACCGCACCACCACCCAAAAAAAAAACACACACTGACTCACAACCTACATTAGAGGAGGCTGTCAGTCAGTGCAGGGGGCCTGTTTACAGCTGCTGCTCTCCATAGTCAGAGTGGTGACTGAACCTGTGCTGGTGCCACCCCCATGACTGAAACCGGAATGCTGCCGGGAGGATAAAGTTCATTTCCTCCCGGCATAAGGGTTTAATGTGCAGGAGCCGGGCAGGAACTGAATGCTAGAAGATTAGCCCTATATTTGCTGGTTGATAGTGTTTTTCCATATCACAGGTACCCTTTACCCTTTTACCTACATTATACAGTTCTAATATACAAATATTACCTTACACTACACTATGCATCATTAAACATTCTTACATATTACAATACAAATTGCAATGCAGCACGTTATTTACAGAAGACACATGACATAATACACATTACTCGACATTGACGAGATTAGTGTCTTAAGGAGCACGAACATGACCACCAATTAGCCCACCCTCTTACACAGGCACAGCCGGCAGTGAAAAAGCGACGTAGTTTTAAAAAAAAATAAAAAAAGTAGATCCTTTTTCATGAAACCCTTATAATGATGAGATCTCGGTGATCAGATGTTCGGGTTCATCATCAAAGCAGAACATTTTGGACCAAGGTTTTTCAATTTTTCTCTGCAGGTTCCTGAAGAAGCTCCCGCAGCAGCTACTTTAAGTAAGAGCATCGTTACTGGTCATTTGTACTCTATCACCGGAGCGGAGAAGGTGAGACATTTCCAACAATTATTTGCCTTTAACCCTTTTTACCTTGGTAATAATATTCAGAGGTTTTCATATTCACAAACACTTGGCGCTCTGTACTTTGAAGGTCACTTATGGGAAGAACACAGTAAAGATCATCATACTGAGGAATCCCCGGGGTTCTAAAGAATGGGACGGAGCCTGGAGTGATAAGTATGGTTTAGTTTTGTTGAATTATCCTTCTTAATAGCTATTCCTATTAGAACTGGCAGTAAACTATTAAATTGCACACGTATGTTTCCGTATGTCCCATACTGTTTATAGCTCACTCGCCACACACGTGCCTCGGATGCGAAAGTAAAGGGGGACTCTGCTTCCCACATTCGACCACTCACTGAGTCTGACAATGAGCTAATGCATCCATTATAACTATGCACATTGATTGGAGTCTAAAGGGGGCTTTACACGCTACGATATCGTTAATGTTTTGTCGTCGGGGTCAAGTTGTTAGTGATGCACATCCGGCGTCATTAACGATATCGCAGCATGTGACACTGACCAGCGACCTTAAGCGACCTCAAAAATGGTGAAAATCATTCACCATGGAGAGGTCGTCCCAAACCCAAAAATCGGTAAGGGTTGTTTATCCAGGTGGTTCATCGCTCATGCGGCAGCACACATCGCTGTGTGTGACACCGCAGGAGCGAGGAACGTCTCCTTACCTGCCGCCGGCCCCAATGCGGAAGGAAGGAGGTGGGCGGGATGTTACGTCCTGCTCATCTCCGCCCCTCCGCTTTGATTGGCCGGCCGCTTAGTGACGTTGCGGTGACGTCGCTGTGATGCCGAACGTCCCTCCCCCTTGAAGGAGGGATTGTTCGGCAGTCACAGCGACGACGCCTACCACTTACACGCTCGCTATCGCTACAAATTGCTAGCGATATCGCTACCGTGTAAAGCCCCCTTTACTGTCCTCTAGAGACAGTATTAGGCTGGGTTCACATGTCCGGAAGTCATCAATTATCATGGATCCGTTAGAGATCCATTTCCAAAAAAGTTGTCCAAACACAATTTTTTAGTCCATTGTTAAATAACAGATGTCAGCCAGATCCATTTTTAACATGAGAGTCGATGGACAACGAATCCGTTAACAGATTGCTATTTATCGTCCATTTCTATCTGATCCCTTAAGAAAACAACGGATCCGTTACAAATGCAAGTACAATGCATGGTTAAATAGCAATCCATTGTTCATCGACTGCCATGTTAAAAAAACAGATCAAGCGGAACTCAGTTTCCCAAAGGTTCCATTTGAACAAATGATTACAAGACGTGAATTCGGCCTTAAACATTACTGGATTTTTCATCAGTACTGCAAAGCAGTTAGGGAATTTCTAATTTTCTTCCACAATCACATCTACACCGTTGGGTCTGGTTTTGTAGCTTAAAATAATACAATATTACACTCAATTTATTATACTTATTGGCATCTTATTGCTCGTTAATGATAGTGCTCTGCATTACCAATGTAGCCTGCCTTTACATGGTCACCTTGTTCTTATGGTTCCTATTTTATTTCACAATCACGTATGTTGACTACAACTTAATAAGGTGTCCATAATCATCCGTTAGAATGGATCCGTTGGCAAAAAAAGTTCTATAAACACAATATTTTTTTTGTCCGTTTTGAAAAAAAATATTTTTGCAGGATCTGTTTTTTATAACATTGGAGAAAATAGAAATTGGATCTGTTAACTGACTGCTATTTATCTTCCATTTGAAACTGATCTGCTAAGGAAAAAACTGATCCATTCAAAATGCAAGAAAAACAGATGGCAAAAGAGCATTACGTTAACAGATCCGTTTTCGATAGTCTCATGTTAAAAAAAAAAAGATACTGAAAAAATCAATTTTTTCAAAACGGGCAAAAAGTTGTGTTTTCATAATTTTTTTTTGCAAATGGATTGCTGCTGGATCCATTCTAACGGATGATTACTGGACAAGTGAACAGAGTTTAAGGGTTCGCTCACATCTGAGTATATAAAATCGCTGAGATTCTCACCCAGAAAAGTTGTGTTATGTGTTTTTTCCTTACCTAGCATCCGTAAGTCATATGACTGCTATGCGAATGTGCGTTTTTTTCCTTGTCTAGCCTCAGTATGACATGTGTGTGCAATGCGTTTTTAAAGGGAACATGTCAGGTGTAATATGCAGCCAGTAGCACGAGCAGTTCTGGGTGCATATTACTAATCCCGGCCTAACCGTCCCTATATACACTAGCATAGATAAAGAGATCTTTAGAAAAAGTATAGCTAAAGATCTTTTATGATATGCTATTGAGAACAGGGACTAGTTGCAAGGCCATTAGGTCATGTGCTCATTCCGCCCTCTCAGCATGTTAGCACACCCACAGGGGGGTGCTAACATGCTATTCAATGCAGCATCACCAGCGGTGACACACTTACCTGTTTCCGCTGTCACCACTGATCAGAAGTCCCAACACTTCCGGTCATGCATACTAGACCTCTCTGAAGCCAGGACACATACACCCGACTTCAAACTCCGCATGACCGGAAGTGCGGACCATTCAGAAGAGTGGTGACAGCAGACAACAGTACGAGTGTCACCGCTGATGTTGCTGCATTGAATAGCATGTTAGCACGCCCCTGTGGGTGTGCTAACATGCTAAGAGGGTGGAATGAGCGCAGAAACTAACGCCCTTGGGACTAGTCCCTGTGCTCATTAGCATATCATAAATGATATTTAGAAATACTTTTTCTAAAGATCTCTTTATCTATGCTACCAGATGCAGGGACAGTTAGGTAGGGATTAGCAACCGAAGCCGTTTATAAACCTGTCCGCCCTGCGAAAATCACTGTCTAATATATACATTTCTGATTTCCATTGTTTTGTCTTCTGAGGTCTGAAGAGTGGAATCAAGTGGATCCCAAAGTAAAGGAAAAACTGTATGCAAACAAGGAGGATGGAGAGTTTTGGTGAGTTGTCAGCTTGTATGAAAATGTTTCCTCTCCCACAATCCATATCTGCTGCCCACTAATACAGTATCTTGTCATGTCCATATATTTTAAAGGTATTTAACCTCTTCCTGCAATATGACATACAGTTACATCATACCACATCTTCCTGACTTTAATACGTGCTCACAAAATGAGTCTGCATCTTTTCCAGCAGATGATGGCTGTGCTATTCAGCCATCATCTTGTTGCACAGCTTCTACCTTCCCAGTTGCAGAGGAAAGAACACAGAGCAGATTACATGGGATAACAAGCTCTTTACTTCTTAGAACATGATGTAAAAATATGCACAGTCATACAGTACTGCATCAGGAAGAGAAACCAAAAATAGGAAGAACAAAAACTTTTTACAATACAGTGAGTAAGGCTAGGTTCACACTTCCGTTGTTTTGCTTCCGTCAGGTCCGTTGTTGCGACGCAATAACGGATACGTCGTTTTTGAGATGTCAACTGACGCAATTTATGTGTAATTTCACAGGATTCCGTTCACAGGAATCCTGTGAAAAAACTGATCTGTCGCGTCCGTTACATCCGTTGTGCATCCGTTCTTTGACGGATCCGTCGTGATCCGTTTGTGTTTGGGACAGCCCACTGGGTGTGCCAAACATGCTGGGCATGCTCAGTAGAGCATGAAGGCATCCAGCACTGGATTCCGTCGTGTGACAGATTACGACGGAATCCAGCACCATAGTCATTCATTTTAGCTTGTGACGGATTGTGACGAACACCTGCGGGAGTCCGTTTTTTTGCCGCTCAAAAAAACGTTACATTCAGCGTTGCTCCCGCCTGATGGTCAGTCACTAAACGACTGATCCGTTACACAGCGGATGCAATGCAAGGCCATCAGTCCCAATCCGTCGCCAGTAGAAGTCTATGGGGAAAAACTGGATTCCTGCAAAATATTTTGCAGAATACTGTAATTCCTCAAGGCAACGGATTGTGACTGATGCAAAACAACGGAAGTGTGAACCTAGCCTAAGGAAACTTTACACAACATCGCCATCTACTGTTAGAGCAACATAAAGTCCTCCTTCACACAAAGAAAGAAGTCCTCATCTGTTGCATATACCAGCACCCTTTCTAAACAGTAATGACTTATTGAGATAAGTCTAATTTCTTCATTAGTCTCTGATGTCTTTCAGCATTCAATGCATTTGTGAAAAATATCTGTTGTCATATCTTTAGTTGGACAATATTCTAATTTCAGGATTCCTTGTTCCTGGTGATCTCTCAGTAAATGATACTTTACATCAATGTGCTTGGTTCTTGGGTTAACTCTTTCCATCTGAGCAAGAACAAGAAATACTTGATTGTCCTCATTTATTTTTGTTGGTTCCAACTGTGGTTGTCCTAGGTCTGTTATCAATTGTCTTAACCATAGAACTTCTTGACTCACATGTGCTGCTACAACATATTCTGCTTCTGTTGATGACAGCGTTACTATAGATTGCTTTTTACTAGTCCAGCTAATTGGTTCGCCTGAGAGAAAGAAAAGATAGCCACTGGTAGATTTCCTGTCAGTTGGATCTCCAGCCCAATCTGCATCAACGTATCCAGTTGAAGTGCATTTATCACTTGTAGGTAGTTTCTGGTTAACGTTGCCAGTTCCTTTCAAATAATGTATTACTCTCTTCACGGCATTCCAATCCTTTTTATTTGGCTTCAACACTTTTCTACTCAGAATTCCTACTGCTGCTGCGATGTCTGGCCTTGTAACAGTCGCTAGATACAGTAATTTTCCCATTGCTGTTCTGTACTCTTCATTATTTGGTAACACATTTTTCTTGCTATTCATCTCTTTAAGATATTAGGTTCCATTGGAGACTTTACTGTTTTTGCATCCTTCAATCCAAATGTTTCGATTATGTCTTGAATTATGTGATTTTGATTAAGTAGGAAACTTCCATCTTCTCTTTCTATCTGTATTCCTATGTACTGTTTCCCATCTCCCAAGTCTTTGATCTCAAAATGTTGATTCAGAATTCTTAGTATATCCTCTTTATCCCTTTCTTTTTCAAAATAAACTAAAATATCATCAACATATATGAGTACACAGATCCATATGTACATCAGTCTTTTTGTGTATAGGCAAGGATCAGCTTTGGTTCTTTAAAATTTTTCATTTGTGAGCACTTCTGTGATTTTATCATTTCATGCTTTAGCAGCTTGTTTTAAACCGTATATACTTTTCTGTAGTTTACAAACCATGTTTGGATTACATTTATTTTTGAATCCTGGAGGTTATTCCATGTAAATATTTTCTGTTAAATGTCCATTCAGCTGTGATATAACTTCCATCATAGAGAATATATGCTTCTGCATGTCATTGTCTGCAGGGCCGTATTTACCATTAGGCACCCGTGGTCCCGTGCCTAGGGCGGCAGGATGCAAGGGGCGGCACCTTCTAGCAGTAAAAAAAAAAAAAATAATTTTTTTTTTACACATTCATTAAATCCGCTGTATTTTCGGAGGGGGGAGGGGGGAGAGGCGCACCTTTATTTTTGTATCCACGTCAATTAAGACGTTAAGACGTCAGTTAAGATGCGAATGCAGACAAACTGCAGCGGCCGGGCACAGAGAGCTGATTGACCCCAGAACTGCCGGCGCCTGCACTTCCGGGGTCACAGGCGCGCCAATCAGCTCCTTCCTCTGTGCTGCATCCAATGCTGTATGGATTTCACATGCAGAGCTCACAGAAGGACGCCGCAGTGGACGCCGCAAAGGAAGCCGGTGTCAGAAGAGGAAACTCACGTGAGCCAGGAAGATGACGGCGGGCCCTGGAGCAGGTAAGTGCTCGCAGAGCTGAAGATTCATAAGGAGCGTGGGGGTGTCTCTAATGCAGACTGGAGATCTGCGTATGGGGTGGGAGGAGAGAGGCTGATACTGGGAGAGACTTGGGATAAGAGAAGCTGATACTGGGGGAGGCTGGGAGGAGAGAGTATGATGCTGGGGAGGCTGGGATGGGGGGAGGCTGACGCTGGGGGAGGCTGGGAGGAGGGAGGCTGATGCTGAGGGAGGCTGATGGTGGGGGAAGCTGGGAGGAGAGAGGCTGATGCTGGGGGAGGCTGGGAGGAGAGAGGCTGAAGCTGAGGGAGGCTGATGCTGGGGGAGGCTGGGAGGAGAGAGGGGAGGCTGGGAGGAGGGAGGCTGATGCTGAGGGAGGCTAATGCTGGGGGAGGCTGGGAGGAGAGAGGCTGATGCTGGGGGAGGCTGGTGCTGGGGGAGGATGATGCTGGGGGAGACTGGGAGGAGGGAGGCTGATGCTGGGGGAGGCTGGGAGGAGGGAGGCTGATGCTGAGGGAGGCTGGGAGGAGGGAGGCTGATGCTGAGGGAGGCTGATGCTGGGAGAGGCTGATGCTTTGGGAGGCTCGGAGGAGAGAGGCTGATGCTGAGAGAGGCTGATGCTGGGGGAGGCTAGGAGGGGGGAGGCTGATGCTGGCGGAGGCTGATACTGGGTGAGGCTGGGAGGAGGGAGGCTGATGCTGAGGGAGGCTGATGCTGGGGGAGGCTGGGAGGAGGGAGGCTGATGCTGAGGGAGGCTGATGCTGGGGGAGGCTGATGCTGGGGGAGGCTGGGAGGGGGGAGGCTGGGAGGAGGGAGGCTGATGCTGAGGGAGGCTGATGCTGGGGGAAGCTGGGAGGAGAGAGGCTGATGCTGGGGGAGGCTGGGAGGAAAGAGGCTGATGTTGAGGAAGGCTGATGCAGGGAGAGGCTGATGCTGCGGGAGGCTCGGAGGAGAGAGGCTGATGCTGAGGGAGGCTGATGCTGGGGGAGGCTGTGAGGAGAGAGGCTGATGCTGGGGGAGGCTAGGAGGGGGGAGGCTTTTGCTGGGGGAGGCTGATGCTGGGGGAGGCTTGGAGGAGGGAGGCTGATGCTGAGGGAGGCTGATGCTGGGGGAGGCTGGGAGGAGGCTGATGCTGGGGGAGGATGATGCTGGGGGAGGCTGGGAAGGTAAGGCTGATGCTGGGGGAGGCTGGGAGGAGAGAGGCTGATGCTGGGGGAGGCTGGGAGGAGAGAGGCTGATGCTGGGGGAGGCTGATGCTGGGGGAGGCTGGGAGGAGAGAGTATGATGCTGGGGAGGCTGGGAGGGGGTTGGCTGATGTTGCGGAAGGCTGGGATGGGGGGAGGCTGACGCTGGGGGAGGCTGGGAGGAGGGAGGCTGATGCTGAGGGAGGCTGATGGTGGGGGAAGCTGGGAGGAGAGAGGCTGATGCTGGGGGAGGCTGGGAGGAGAGAGGCTGATGCTGAGGGAGGCTGATGCTGGGGGAGGCTGGGAGGAGAGAGGGGGAGGCTGGGAGGAGGGAGGCTGATGCTGAGGGAGGCTAATGCTGGGGGAGGCTGGGAGGAGAGAGGCTGATGCTGGGGGAGGCTGGTGCTGGGGGAGGATGATGCTGGGGGAGGCTGGGAGGAGGGAGGCTGATGCTGGGGAAGGCTGGGAGGAGGGAGGCTGATGCTGAGGGAGGCTGGGAGGAGGGAGGCTGATGCTGAGGGAGGCTGATGCTGGGAGAGGCTGCTGCTTCGGGAGGCTCGGAGGAGAGAAGCTGATGCTGAGAGAGGCTGATGCTGGGGGAGGCTAGGAGGGGGGAGGCTGATGCTGGCGGAGGCTGATACTGGGGGAGGCTGGGAGGAGGGAGGCTGATGCTGAGGGAGGCTGATGCTGGGGGAGGCTGGGAGGAGGGAGGCTGATGCTGAGGGAGGCTGATGCTGGGGGAGGCTGATGCTGGGGGAGGCTGGGAGGGGGGAGGCTGGGAGGAGGGAGGCTGATGCTGAGGGAGGCTGATGCTGGGGGAAGCTGGGAGGAGAGAGGCTGATGCTGGGGGAGGCTCGGAGGAGAGAGGCTGATGCTGAGGGAGGCTGATGCTGGGGGAGGCTAGGAGGAGAGAGGCTGATGCTGGGGGAGGCTAGGAGGGAGGAGGCTTTTGCTGGGGGAGGCTGATGCTGGGGGAGGCTTGGAGGAGGGAGGCTGATGCTGAGGGAGGCTGATGCTGGGGGAGGCTGGGAGGAGGCTGATGCTGGGGGAGGATGATGCTGGGGGAGGCTGGGAAGGGGAGGCTGATGCTGGGGGAGGCTGGGAGGAGAGAGGCTGATGCTGGGGGAGGCTGGGAGAAGAGAGGCTGATGCTGGGGGAGGCTGATGCTGGGGGAGGCTGGGAGGAGAGAGGATGATGCTGGGGGAGGCTGGGAGGAGGGAGGCTGATGCTGAGGGAGGCTGGGAGGGTGGAGGCTGGGACGAGAGAGGCTAATGCTGGGGGAGGCTGGGAGGAGGGAGGCTGATGCTGAGGGAGGCTGATGCTGGGAGAGGCTGATGCTTCGGGAGGCTCGGAGGAGAGAGGCTGATGCTGGGGGAGGCTGATATTGGGAGAGGATGTGAGGGGGGAGGCTGGGAGGGGGGAGGCTTATGCTGGGGGAGGCTGGGAGGGTGGAGGCTGATGCTGGGGGGGCTGATGCTGGGGGAGGCTGGGAGGAGTGAGGCTGATGCTGGGGGAGGCTGGGAGAAGAGAGGCTGATGCTGGGGGCAGAGAGGCTGATGCTGGGGGCAGAGAGGCTGATGCTGGGGGCAGAGAGGCTGATGCTGGGGGAAGCTGGGGGAGAGAGGCTGATGCTGGGGGAAGCTGGGGGAGAGAGGCTGATGCTGGGGGAAGCTGGGGGAGAGAGGCTGATGCTGGGGGAAGCTGAGGGAGAGAGGCTGATGCTGGGGGAAGCTGGGGGAGAGAGGCTGATGCTAGGGGAAGCTGAGGGAGAGAGGCTGATGCTGGGGGAAGCTGGGGGAGAGAGGCTGAAGCTGGGGGAGGCTGGGGGGAGAGAGGCTGAAGCTGGGGGACGCTGGGGGAGAGAGGTTGATGCTGGGTGGGCTGGGGGGAGAGAGGCTGATGCTGGGGGAGGCTGATACTGGGAGAGGCTGTGAGGGGGGAGGCTGGGAGGGGGGAGGCTGATGCTGGGGGAGGCTGGGAGGGTGGAGGCTGATGCTGGGGGTGCTGATGCTGGGGGAGGCTGGGAGGAGTGAGGCTGATGCTGGGGGGAGGCTGGGGGCAAAGAGGCTGATGCTGGGGGCAGAGAGGCTGATGCTGGGGGAAGCTGGGGGAGAGAGGCTGATGCTGGGGGAGAGGCTGCTGGTGAAGGCGGGGGAGAGCGGCTGCTGCTGGGGAAATGGGAGAGAGGGGCCAATCCTAGAGACAGAGGACAAGGGTTGAGGGATAGTGCAATGACAAAATCGATGGCGGGGGAGTGTAAGGACTCAGAATGAGAGGGGGGCAGCATTGGGAGCTCATTATGGAGAAGGGGCAGCATGTGTGGGCTCAGTATGGAGTGGAGCAATGTAGGGGAGTCAATATCAAGAGTGGGGTAGTGTGTGTGTGTGTGTGTGTGTGTGTGTGTGTGGGAGGGGTGTCTCAGCATAAGCGTTAGTGTGGTGGTCTTAGGATGAGTGGGGCAGCATGGAGGTGTCATTATGAAAAAGAGGAAGGCAGCATTAGGAGCTCATGGAGAGGGGCAGCATGCATGGGACATTGTGAGGAGGGAACAGCATGCATGGGACACTGTGAGGAGGGAGCAGCATGCATGGGACACTGTGAGGAGGGGGCAGCATGCATGGGACACTGTGAGGAGGGGGCAGCATGCATGGGACATTGTGAGGAGGGGGCAGCATGCATGGGACATTGTGAGGACGGGGAAGCATGCATGGGACATTGTGAGGAGGGGGAAGCATGCATGGGACATTGTGAGGAGGGGGCAGCAAGCATGGGACACTGTGAGGAAGGGGCAGCATGCATGGGACACTGTGAGGAAGGGGCAGCATGCATGGGACACTGTGAGGAGGGGGCAGCATGCATGGGACATTGTGAGGAGGGGGCAGCATGCATGGGACACTGTGAGGAGGGGGCAGCATGCATGGGACATTGTGAGGAGGGGGCAGCATGCATGGGACATTGTGAGGACGGGGAAGCATGCATGGGACATTGTGAGGAGGGGGAAGCATGCATGGGACATTGTGAGGAGGGGGCAGCAAGCATGGGACACTGTGAGGAAGGGGCAGCATGCATGGGACACTGTGAGGAAGGGGCAGCATGCATGGGACACTGTGAGGAGGGGGCAGCATGCATGGGACATTGTGAGGAGGGGGCAGCATGCATGGGACATTGTGAGGAAGGGGCAGCATGCATGGGACATTGTGAGGAGGGGGCAGCATGCATGGGACATTGTGAGGAGGGGGCAGCATGCATGGGACATTGTGAGGAGGGGGAAGCATGAAGTGAGGAGGGGGCAGCATGATGTGAGGAGGGGGCAGCAAGCATGGGACACTGTGAGGAAGGGGCAGCATGCATGGGACACTGTGAGGAGGGGGCAGCATGCATGGGACATTGTGAGGAGGGGGCAGTATGCATGGGACATTGTGAGGAGGGGGCAGCATGCATGGGACATTGTGAGGAAGGGGCAGCATGCATGGGACATTGTGAGGAGGGGGCAGCATGCATGGGACATTGTGAGGAGGGGGCAGCATGCATGGGACATTGTGAGGAGGGGGAAGCATGAAGTGAGGAGGGGGCAGCATGATGTGAGGAGGGGGCAGCAAGCATGGGACACTGTGAGGAAGGGGCAGCATGCATGGGACACTGTGAGGAGGGGGCAGCATGCATGGGACATTGTGAGGAGGGGGCAGTATGCATGGGACATTGTGAGGAGGGGGCAGCATGCATGGGACATTGTGAGGAGGGGGCAGCATGCATGGGACATTGTGAGGAGGGGGAAGCATGATGTGAGGACAATGTGCAGATCATATTTCATAATTGAGGAAGGTGTGGTGGGTATAATTTATAAGGGAGGGCAGTGTGTAGTTTATTAGGGGCAGTGTGACAGTCACAGTATATAAGTGGGGACGGTGGGAATATTTTATACTCATGCTATGTTTTGATGTGCCTGTGGTGATCCCCATTGGGGGGGGGGTTAGTGCCCTTCGTTTCTCATTGATACTTTTTCAAGTATTTTTACAAAACACTATGGTTTGGTTTAATTAATATCCCAAACCAGAATGAAGCTATAGAAATCAATATATTATTAAAATAATTTTCATTTCAAATATCAAAATTTAATACATACAATAATAAAATTTCCAAAAGGAGTTCCACTTAAATACAACAAGGGACATGAGGGGTTAATGAGGAATATATATTAATTATACATATACATGGATTTTAATAGATTGTTTAATAATACATATCCCTGGTGAGTGATCAGTCTGTTCTATAAATATAATTAAATATGCATATAGTTACTATATATAGATACGCATAAATATCTCTGGTTAAATTCATTTCAACCACGTGAACCATTAATTCAAACAATTAATAAATAGCCATATAATAAGGTGTGTAAAATAAATAATAAATTTCACTACTTATAAAGTGCTTATTTTTGTATAATTATTCACCAAATTCTATGAAACAAGTGCTTATAATTTATTTAATATGGTTCACATTGCTGAAGTTTCCCCAGAGATACTCAGGCTCCACAATTCCCTGTAGTCACTCATCATGCATATATTCAAACAGACTAGTAACCTATAGTATTTAGATCACCCAAGGTTGGCAGCTTTATTGCTACTTAAGTGCAAAGTGCAGGATACACGCTACTTCCTGATATAAGTGACGGACCAGCCGTATTCACCATGAACACATGGAAGGCATAAAAACCTGCACAGTACTTACTTAAATCCCTCCACGTCCCGTCACCCCAACATGTTTCGCCTTTTCTTCTTCGGGGGGCGTGTGTGTTTGGGTGAGACTATGGTCTTTTTATAGTGTGTCTCCTATATGTCGGCATTGCCTACAGCTGTGCATTGCGGCGCATAGTTCAGGTCACGGGGCTAGATGGATAAATCACCTCCAGTCAGTGAAGTGAGACGCACGCTGCGTTCCATTAGTCAGCAGACAACGGAGGCCCCGTAGTGTCATGTTATATCACTGATCAAAGGTAATAGCACCGCAGCCAAAAACACGCGCTCAGCACAGGAGGCAATGTCGGCATCATGAGACTAAGTGTGGATATTCAAACATTTAGAAAAAAGTGCTCCCATCTGGATTTCGTACAATCTACATATGATTACCCTATCCACGCAAATTTATTTACATAATAGGATACATGTTAATAGAGAGTCTGTCATTTATATCCGTACTAGATCATAGGCATATTAGGGCATCATTATAGAAAGTGTATACAATAAGGTATATATCCCATCATCGGCACGAATACAATATGAAGCATATAAAATCCACATAAGAAACCTCATATATAATTATAGAATTATACAACCAATATATTATATACATATTAAAACAGTGATTGTTGGGAGTCAGTCACAGATAGTGAATATTATTAGTGAAAAAATGTGTGTTAAAGTGACAGTAAAAGGATTCTTTCACTGAAGATATACATATAAAAAATCATTCATTATTATAATCTATTGTGAGAAAAATTATATACATGAATGAATATCCGCATACACTATCCATACATGCCACATTACACAAATTATGGCGCATATGGATACCAAGTTACAGATGAATCACCATATACATATAAAAAATCCTTTATTATTATAATCTATTGTGAGAAAAAATATATATACATGAATAAATATCCGCATACACAATCCATACATGCCAAACTATGTAAATTATGGCGCATATGGATACCAAGTTACAGATGAATCACCATATACATATAAAAAATCCTTCATTATTACAATCTATTGTGAGAAAAATATATATATGAATAAATATCCGCATACACCATCCATACATGCCACACTACATAAATTATGGCACATATGGATACCAAGTTACAGATGAATCATTCAAAAACCAATAAATATACATATAAAAATCACAGTACATTATGTGATAATATGACGTGAAAAAATTATTAATACAAATATTAATAAAAATTAATATAATACTTATAAAAATATTATAAAATTATTGCTGTGCATAACGTGTACGTGTAATTCATGCGAATTGTCCGTTATGACAATCCTAGGACTGTCACAAGGGGCAATGCGCATGATTAAATCTGTAACAAAAACTCCCATTATTTAACTAAACAATCAATTCCTCTTGGCTTGTTCACGATGTTCATGTGGATAGATATGCAGACACCTCTCATCTCATAATTAATTCCAACAGAGAGACACGAAATACTAAAATTACAAAAAACAGAATTAAAATCAGAATAAAATAAAATTACTTAAAAAACCATACCCCACCCCTAGAATTTCTCTCATCTTATTTACAGGAAAGCTCCAAACCCCATACTCTCATTTAATCCCTGAGGACTTAATGCACCTAGTCTAAAAATCCACCGACTCTCAACTCTGGCCAAGGCTTTGGCCAAATCTCCACCTCTGAAGCCGAGATCAACTACATCAATTCCCCTGAATTTCAACAAATATGGATTGCTGTTATGTTCCTTCTTGAAATGTCTGGGTAGTGTTTTTAGTTGGGACTCATCTTCACATGTTTTAGCTCTTTCAATGTCTCGGCAATGTTCCCGGATCCTTATTTTTAATTCTCGTGTAGTTAGGCCCACGTAGATCTTATCACATGGGCATTGGGCATGATAGATAGTTCCCTTGGTTGAACATGTAATATGTTTACGGATTTCAAAGATCCTGGAACCATCAAAGTTAGAGAAGGTTTTAGCCTTAACTGTATTGGCACAAGCCTTACATAGGCCACAGGGAAAAAACCCTTGACTTTGTATTGTTTTTGAGTCGTTCTTTGGATTCTGAAAATGACTATGTGTCAAAGTGTCTCCCAAATTTGGGCATCTTCTAGCCACTATGCTTGGCATTTCAGGTAATATTTTCTTCAGGAGAGCATCAGATCGCAAAATATTCCAATGTTTTATGAGGACTTTTCTCATGGGCTGCCATTGGTTATGAAAGCTAGTTATAAAGCGTACCTGATTATTCTCTTTGTCTTTATTTTTACGGGTGACATTATATAGCACTTGATTTCTGGATGTCTGTGCAGCTCTTTTGTATCCTCTTTTGATCCATCTCTTGCTATACCCCCGTTCCAATAAACGATGTGACAATTCTTGGGATTGTTGAAAGAATTGAGTTTCATCCGAACATATCCTTTTGACTCTCAGGAATTGTCCTATTGGTATCCCTTTTATGGTATTCTGAGGATGAGAAGAATCCGCATGCAACAAAGTATTAGTTGCTGTGTCTTTCCTATATACTTGAGTGGACAGTCTCCCATTCGGTAATGTATCAATCAAAATATCTAAAAATTCAATTCTTGGTCCAAACTTATATGTAAGTCTGATATTCTGATCGTTATCATTGAGACTGTCCATTAAATCATGCAATTCAACAACAGATCCATCCCAGATAAACAGGATGTCGTCTATAAAACGCATCCAATGATGTATATTCTTAATACCCGGTATGTCATTGTTGAAAAATATTCCTCTTTCCCATGCTCCCATAAACAAATTTGCATAGGATGGGGCACATGATGCCCCCATAGCTGTCCCTTGAATTTGTTTATAGATATTTTGATCAAAAGTGAAAACATTGTGTGTCAATATGAATTCCAAAAGGGTCAAAATTAATCCAACCATTGGTTTCTCTAACGTACTATGATTGAGAAAGAGCTCCGCTGCTTTGATGCCATCCTGATGTCTGATAGAAGTATATAGAGACTCCACATCGGCCGTCACTAATATCATGTTCTTGTCTAGTTGTAGATCATCTAACTGACAAAGGACCGATGTGGTGTCTCTGATATACGATGGTAATTCAACTACCAATGGTTTTAAGAAAAAGTCAATTACGGAACAGATAGTTTCACAAAGTCCACCCTTGCCTGATACAATTGGTCTCCCTGGAGGGTCATTGATGTTTTTATGTATTTTAGGTATCAGGTACAGGGTGGGTAGTCTTGGATGTAATTCCGTAATGACATCCACCATTTTCTTGGGAATTGTCCCCTCTTCATATGCCTGAGTTAAAATGTGGAGGAGTTCATTTTTGAATTCAGCCAGGGGGTTGTATCTCAATTTAGTATAACATTTTCTATCATTTAGTTGTTTATGTGCCTGCTTCATATATAATTCATTAGGCCATAAAACGACATTTCCCCCTTTATCAGCGGGCTTGAATTGTATATCATGCCATGTCTGAAGTTCCAAAAGAGCAGTCCTCTCTTTTTTGCTGAGATTAGACACTCCTCTATTTTCAAATTGTTTTTCCAATTCCCCTGAAACAACTTTAATAAATACATCTATAGCAGGTACTGAGCTAAGAGATGGAAATTTTTTAGATTTATTAATCAAGGACATTGGAAATTTACTTACTGAGGGTTCTACGCTTTCATCAGCGAGTTGTTGTAGTATTTCTACTGCTTCAATTTCCTCTTTGGTGTCAAATGGTATCGTATCATCAGACTTTGCAAAGATTCTTTTGAATAAAAGCTTTCGTCCAAAAAGATGCAGATCCTTTATTGTTGTAAAGAGGTCTGGTGAGGAAGAAGGAGAGAATGAAAAACCTTTTTCTAGCAATGTAATATGTGTTTGAGAAAGCACATATGAAGAAAGGTTAATTACCTTAGGTCGATCTCTCAAATTCATTCCAACCTCTCTGTCAAAAATGTTGTATTGCCTCTTGTTCATTGGTTGTTTTCCTTGCATTTTCCGTTTTTTAGGGATCTCAGAGGTAAGGGATGCTGTTTCATTGTCAGAGATGGAGGATACGGATGTAACAGAACCTCTCTTAGTTCCTTCTTTATTTTTACGAGTTTGCCAATGAAAAATATTATTTTTCTCAAAATCCGAGATATCTCTCTGGTATTTAGATGCTTTACTAGCACTGATGTTTTTCTCCCATTTTTCAGAGTCCTTAGTCATAGAGACTGAAAATTCCTTAAAAGCATCCTCATCCATTTCTCCTTTAATGCTCTCCTGCAGATTCTTTATTTCCTCCTCAAGCTTTTGGAGAGTAGCAGAGTTTTTGTCAATTATGATCTTAATAAATTCTAGTGAACACGTATTTGCTGCTTCCATCCATCGTTTAATCAATACGTCATCCTCTAAATCGAATGTGGGATAAATCTGTATCCTCAAGCCTCGTGGTACAATTTTTTGGTCCCAATAATTTTCCATGGATGTTTTTGTCCACCATATTTTGGTTTGTTTGAACATTAAATTCCTGTATTTCTTTGTAAGCTCCTTTGATGAGAGAGACGGGTTAGTAGTTGTATAAGTAGAACTCCTACTGAAAATATTTGTAGCTTTGGATTGCCAAGAGGTAAGTTTGGCTTGTAGATCCATTTCAAAAGCGGGCTATCTGTCATAAACAGAATTAACAATTATTTCATTTACCATGTGCCCATATAAATTTTATTTCCCCACGAAGTGGTTCAGCTTCAAAACATCAATACAAAACACTATGGTTTGGTTTAATTAATATCCCAAACCAGAATGAAGCTATAGAAATCAATATATTATTAAAATAATTTTTATTTCAAATATCAAAATTTAATACATACAATAATAAAATTTCCAAAAGGAGTTCCACTTAAATACAACAAGGGACATGAGGGGTTAATGAGGAATATATATTAATTATACATATACATGGATTTTAATAGATTGTTTAATAATACATATCCCTGGTGAGTGATCAGTCTGTTCTATAAATATAATTAAATATGCATATAGTTACTATATATAGATACGCATAAATATCTCTGGTTAAATTCATTTCAACCACGGGAACCATTAATTCAAACAATTAATAAATAGCCATATAATAAGGTGTTTAAAATAAATAATAAATTTCACTACTTATAAAGTGCTTATTTTTGTATAATTATTCACCAAATTCTATGAAACAAGTGCTTATAATTTATTTAATATGGTTCACATTGCTGAAGTTTCCCCAGAGATACTCAGGCTCCACAATTCCCTGTAGTCACTCATCATGCATATATTCAAACAGACTAGTAACCTATAGTATTTAGATCACCCAAGGTTGGCAGCTTTATTGCTACTTAAGTGCAAAGTGCAGGATACACGCTACTTCCTGATATAAGTGACGGACCAGCCGTATTCACCATGAACACATGGAAGGCATAAAAACCTGCACAGTACTTACTTAAATCCCTCCACGTCCCGTCACCCCAACATGTTTCGCCTTTTCTTCTTCGGGGGGCGTGTGTGTTTGGGTGAGACTATGGTCTTTTTATAGTGTGTCTCCTATATGTCGGCATTGCCTACAGCTGTGCATTGCGGCGCATAGTTCAGGTCACGGGGCTAGATGGATAAATCACCTCCAGTCAGTGAAGTGAGACGCACGCTGCGTTCCATTAGTCAGCAGACAACGGAGGCCCCGTAGTGTCATGTTATATCACTGATCAAAGGTAATAGCACCGCAGCCAAAAACACGCGCTCAGCACAGGAGGCAATGTCGGCATCATGAGACTAAGTGTGGATATTCAAACATTTAGAAAAAAGTGCTCCCATCTGGATTTCGTACAATCTACATATGATTACCCTATCCACGCAAATTTATTTACATAATAGGATACATGTTAATAGAGAGTCTGTCATTTATATCCGTACTAGATCATAGGCATATTAGGGCATCATTATAGAAAGTGTATACAATAAGGTATATATCCCATCATCGGCACGAATACAATATGAAGCATATAAAATCCACATAAGAAACCTCATATATAATTATAGAATTATACAACCAATATATTATATACATATTAAAACAGTGATTGTTGGGAGTCAGTCACAGATAGTGAATATTATTAGTGAAAAAATGTGTGTTAAAGTGACAGTAAAAGGATTCTTTCACTGAAGATATACATATAAAAAATCATTCATTATTATAATCTATTGTGAGAAAAATTATATACATGAATGAATATCCGCATACACTATCCATACATGCCACATTACACAAATTATGGCGCATATGGATACCAAGTTACAGATGAATCACCATATACATATAAAAAATCCTTTATTATTATAATCTATTGTGAGAAAAAATATATATACATGAATAAATATCCGCATACACAATCCATACATGCCAAACTATGTAAATTATGGCGCATATGGATACCAAGTTACAGATGAATCACCATATACATATAAAAAATCCTTCATTATTACAATCTATTGTGAGAAAAATATATATATGAATAAATATCCGCATACACCATCCATACATGCCACACTACATAAATTATGGCACATATGGATACCAAGTTACAGATGAATCATTCAAAAACCAATAAATATACATATAAAAATCACAGTACATTATGTGATAATATGACGTGAAAAAATTATTAATACAAATATTAATAAAAATTAATATAATACTTATAAAAATATTATAAAATTATTGCTGTGCATAACGTGTACGTGTAATTCATGCGAATTGTCCGTTATGACAATCCTAGGACTGTCACAAGGGGCAATGCGCATGATTAAATCTGTAACAAAAACTCCCATTATTTAACTAAACAATCAATTCCTCTTGGCTTGTTCACGATGTTCATGTGGATAGATATGCAGACACCTCTCATCTCATAATTAATTCCAACAGAGAGACACGAAATACTAAAATTACAAAAAACAGAATTAAAATCAGAATAAAATAAAATTACTTAAAAAACCATACCCCACCCCTAGAATTTCTCTCATCTTATTTACAGGAAAGCTCCAAACCCCATACTCTCATTTAATCCCTGAGGACTTAATGCACCTAGTCTAAAAATCCACCGACTCTCAACTCTGGCCAAGGCTTTGGCCAAATCTCCACCTCTGAAGCCGAGATCAACTACATCAATTCCCCTGAATTTCAACAAATATGGATTGCTGTTATGTTCCTTCTTGAAATGTCTGGGTAGTGTTTTTAGTTGGGACTCATCTTCACATGTTTTAGCTCTTTCAATGTCTCGGCAATGTTCCCGGATCCTTATTTTTAATTCTCGTGTAGTTAGGCCCACGTAGATCTTATCACATGGGCATTGGGCATGATAGATAGTTCCCTTGGTTGAACATGTAATATGTTTACGGATTTCAAAGATCCTGGAACCATCAAAGTTAGAGAAGGTTTTAGCCTTAACTGTATTGGCACAAGCCTTACATAGGCCACAGGGAAAAAACCCTTGACTTTGTATTGTTTTTGAGTCGTTCTTTGGATTCTGAAAATGACTATGTGTCAAAGTGTCTCCCAAATTTGGGCATCTTCTAGCCACTATGCTTGGCATTTCAGGTAATATTTTCTTCAGGAGAGCATCAGATCGCAAAATATTCCAATGTTTTATGAGGACTTTTCTCATGGGCTGCCATTGGTTATGAAAGCTAGTTATAAAGCGTACCTGATTATTCTCTTTGTCTTTATTTTTACGGGTGACATTATATAGCACTTGATTTCTGGATGTCTGTGCAGCTCTTTTGTATCCTCTTTTGATCCATCTCTTGCTATACCCCCGTTCCAATAAACGATGTGACAATTCTTGGGATTGTTGAAAGAATTGAGTTTCATCCGAACATATCCTTTTGACTCTCAGGAATTGTCCTATTGGTATCCCTTTTATGGTATTCTGAGGATGAGAAGAATCCGCATGCAACAAAGTATTAGTTGCTGTGTCTTTCCTATATACTTGAGTGGACAGTCTCCCATTCGGTAATGTATCAATCAAAATATCTAAAAATTCAATTCTTGGTCCAAACTTATATGTAAGTCTGATATTCTGATCGTTATCATTGAGACTGTCCATTAAATCATGCAATTCAACAACAGATCCATCCCAGATAAACAGGATGTCGTCTATAAAACGCATCCAATGATGTATATTCTTAATACCCGGTATGTCATTGTTGAAAAATATTCCTCTTTCCCATGCTCCCATAAACAAATTTGCATAGGATGGGGCACATGATGCCCCCATAGCTGTCCCTTGAATTTGTTTATAGATATTTTGATCAAAAGTGAAAACATTGTGTGTCAATATGAATTCCAAAAGGGTCAAAATTAATCCAACCATTGGTTTCTCTAACGTACTATGATTGAGAAAGAGCTCCGCTGCTTTGATGCCATCCTGATGTCTGATAGAAGTATATAGAGACTCCACATCGGCCGTCACTAATATCATGTTCTTGTCTAGTTGTAGATCATCTAACTGACAAAGGACCGATGTGGTGTCTCTGATATACGATGGTAATTCAACTACCAATGGTTTTAAGAAAAAGTCAATTACGGAACAGATAGTTTCACAAAGTCCACCCTTGCCTGATACAATTGGTCTCCCTGGAGGGTCATTGATGTTTTTATGTATTTTAGGTATCAGGTACAGGGTGGGTAGTCTTGGATGTAATTCCGTAATGACATCCACCATTTTCTTGGGAATTGTCCCCTCTTCATATGCCTGAGTTAAAATGTGGAGGAGTTCATTTTTGAATTCAGCCAGGGGGTTGTATCTCAATTTAGTATAACATTTTCTATCATTTAGTTGTTTATGTGCCTGCTTCATATATAATTCATTAGGCCATAAAACGACATTTCCCCCTTTATCAGCGGGCTTGAATTGTATATCATGCCATGTCTGAAGTTCCAAAAGAGCAGTCCTCTCTTTTTTGCTGAGATTAGACACTCCTCTATTTTCAAATTGTTTTTCCAATTCCCCTGAAACAACTTTAATAAATACATCTATAGCAGGTACTGAGCTAAGAGATGGAAATTTTTTAGATTTATTAATCAAGGACATTGGAAATTTACTTACTGAGGGTTCTACGCTTTCATCAGCGAGTTGTTGTAGTATTTCTACTGCTTCAATTTCCTCTTTGGTGTCAAATGGTATCGTATCATCAGACTTTGCAAAGATTCTTTTGAATAAAAGCTTTCGTCCAAAAAGATGCAGATCCTTTATTGTTGTAAAGAGGTCTGGTGAGGAAGAAGGAGAGAATGAAAAACCTTTTTCTAGCAATGTAATATGTGTTTGAGAAAGCACATATGAAGAAAGGTTAATTACCTTAGGTCGATCTCTCAAATTCATTCCAACCTCTCTGTCAAAAATGTTGTATTGCCTCTTGTTCATTGGTTGTTTTCCTTGCATTTTCCGTTTTTTAGGGATCTCAGAGGTAAGGGATGCTGTTTCATTGTCAGAGATGGAGGATACGGATGTAACAGAACCTCTCTTAGTTCCTTCTTTATTTTTACGAGTTTGCCAATGAAAAATATTATTTTTCTCAAAATCCGAGATATCTCTCTGGTATTTAGATGCTTTACTAGCACTGATGTTTTTCTCCCATTTTTCAGAGTCCTTAGTCATAGAGACTGAAAATTCCTTAAAAGCATCCTCATCCATTTCTCCTTTAATGCTCTCCTGCAGATTCTTTATTTCCTCCTCAAGCTTTTGGAGAGTAGCAGAGTTTTTGTCAATTATGATCTTAATAAATTCTAGTGAACACGTATTTGCTGCTTCCATCCATCGTTTAATCAATACGTCATCCTCTAAATCGAATGTGGGATAAATCTGTATCCTCAAGCCTCGTGGTACAATTTTTTGGTCCCAATAATTTTCCATGGATGTTTTTGTCCACCATATTTTGGTTTGTTTGAACATTAAATTCCTGTATTTCTTTGTAAGCTCCTTTGATGAGAGAGACGGGTTAGTAGTTGTATAAGTAGAACTCCTACTGAAAATATTTGTAGCTTTGGATTGCCAAGAGGTAAGTTTGGCTTGTAGATCCATTTCAAAAGCGGGCTATCTGTCATAAACAGAATTAACAATTATTTCATTTACCATGTGCCCATATAAATTTTATTTCCCCACGAAGTGGTTCAGCTTCAAAACATCAATACAAAACACTATGGTTTGGTTTAATTAATATCCCAAACCAGAATGAAGCTATAGAAATCAATATATTATTAAAATAATTTTTATTTCAAATATCAAAATTTAATACATACAATAATAAAATTTCCAAAAGGAGTTCCACTTAAATACAACAAGGGACATGAGGGGTTAATGAGGAATATATATTAATTATACATATACATGGATTTTAATAGATTGTTTAATAATACATATCCCTGGTGAGTGATCAGTCTGTTCTATAAATATAATTAAATATGCATATAGTTACTATATATAGATACGCATAAATATCTCTGGTTAAATTCATTTCAACCACGGGAACCATTAATTCAAACAATTAATAAATAGCCATATAATAAGGTGTGTAAAATAAATAATAAATTTCACTACTTATAAAGTGCTTATTTTTGTATAATTATTCACCAAATTCTATGAAACAAGTGCTTATAATTTATTTAATATGGTTCACATTGCTGAAGTTTCCCCAGAGATACTCAGGCTCCACAATTCCCTGTAGTCACTCATCATGCATATATTCAAACAGACTAGTAACCTATAGTATTTAGATCACCCAAGGTTGGCAGCTTTATTGCTACTTAAGTGCAAAGTGCAGGATACACGCTACTTCCTGATATAAGTGACGGACCAGCCGTATTCACCATGAACACATGGAAGGCATAAAAACCTGCACAGTACTTACTTAAATCCCTCCACGTCCCGTCACCCCAACATGTTTCGCCTTTTCTTCTTCGGGGGGCGTGTGTGTTTGGGTGAGACTATGGTCTTTTTATAGTGTGTCTCCTATATGTCGGCATTGCCTACAGCTGTGCATTGCGGCGCATAGTTCAGGTCACGGGGCTAGATGGATAAATCACCTCCAGTCAGTGAAGTGAGACGCACGCTGCGTTCCATTAGTCAGCAGACAACGGAGGCCCCGTAGTGTCATGTTATATCACTGATCAAAGGTAATAGCACCGCAGCCAAAAACACGCGCTCAGCACAGGAGGCAATGTCGGCATCATGAGACTAAGTGTGGATATTCAAACATTTAGAAAAAAGTGCTCCCAGGGGGGCAGCATTGGGAGCTCATTATGGAGAAGGGGCAGCATGTGTGGGCTCAGTATGGAGTGGAGCAATGTAGGGGAGTCAATATCAAGAGTGGGGTAGTGTGTGTGTGTGTGTGTGTGTGTGTGTGTGTGTGTGGGAGGGGTGTCTCAGCATAAGCGTTAGTGTGGTGGTCTTAGGATGAGTGGGGCAGCATGGAGGTGTCATTATGAAAAAGAGGAAGGCAGCATTAGGAGCTCATGGAGAGGGGCAGCATGCATGGGACACTGTGAGGAGGGGGCAGCATGCATGGGACATTGTGAGGAGGGAACAGCATGCATGGGACACTGTGAGGAGGGAGCAGCATGCATGGGACACTGTGAGGAGGGGGCAGCATGCATGGGACACTGTGAGGAGGGGGCAGCATGCATGGGACATTGTGAGGAGGGGGCAGCATGCATGGGACACTGTGAGGAGGGGGCAGCATGCATGGGACACTGTGAGGAGGGGGCAGCATGCATGGGACATTGTGAGGAGGGGGCAGCATGCATGGGACATTGTGAGGACGGGGAAGCATGCATGGGACATTGTGAGGAGGGGGAAGCATGCATGGGACATTGTGAGGAGGGGGCAGCAAGCATGGGACACTGTGAGGAAGGGGCAGCATGCATGGGACACTGTAAGGAAGGGGCAGCATGCATGGGACACTGTGAGGAGGGGGCAGCATGCATGGGACATTGTGAGGAGGGAACAGCATGCATGGGACACTGTGAGGAGGGAGCAGCATGCATGGGACACTGTGAGGAGGGGGCAGCATGCATGGGACACTGTGAGGAGGGGGCAGCATGCATGGGACATTGTGAGGAGGGGGCAGCATGCATGGGACATTGTGAGGACGGGGAAGCATGCATGGGACATTGTGAGGAGGGGGAAGCATGCATGGGACATTGTGAGGAGGGGGCAGCAAGCATGGGACACTGTGAGGAAGGGGCAGCATGCATGGGACACTGTGAGGAAGGGGCAGCATGCATGGGACACTGTGAGGAGGGGGCAGCATGCATGGGACATTGTGAGGAGGGGGCAGCATGCATGGGACATTGTGAGGAAGGGGCAGCATGCATGGGACATTGTGAGGAGGGGGCAGCATGCATGGGACATTGTGAGGAGGGGGCAGCATGCATGGGACATTGTGAGGAGGGGGAAGCATGAAGTGAGGAGGGGGCAGCATGATGTGAGGAGGGGGCAGCAAGCATGGGACACTGTGAGGAAGGGGCAGCATGCATGGGACACTGTGAGGAGGGGGCAGCATGCATGGGACACTGTGAGGAAGGGGCAGCATGCATGGGACACTGTGAGGAGGGGGCAGCATGCATGGGACATTGTGAGGAGGGGGCAGTATGCATGGGACATTGTGAGGAGGGGGCAGCATGCATGGGACATTGTGAGGAGGGGGCAGCATGCATGGGACATTGTGAGGAGGGGGAAGCATGATGTGAGGACAATGTGCAGATCATATTTCATAATTGAGGAAGGTGTGGTGGGTATAATTTATAAGGGAGGGCAGTGTGTAGTTTATTAGGGGCAGTGTGACAGTCACAGTATATAAGTGGGGACGGTGGGAATATTTTATACTCATGCTATGTTTTGATGTGCCTGTGGTGATCCCCATTGGGGGGGGGGTTAGTGCCCTTCGTTTCTCATTGATACTTTTTCAAGTATTTTACAGAGTAGATCTGCCTTAAACAGATGTCGTGTGCGAAAACTCAGTGTTACGTTGTCACTAAGGGGCGCGACCACTTAAAGTGCCTAGGGCAGCACGAAGGCAAAATACAGCCCTGATTGTCTGCACTCAGTCTCATGCTGCAAAGCTTTCTTAGCAGAAATAACTTGTGATTTAAGCTGGGTCTTTCATGTAGCTTTCTTAATGCCTCCCACAGTCCCTGTGCTGTATCCTCATTCCTTATGTGGATTAATTGAGAATCTTCCACTAATAGGCTGATAGTAGCTCTTGCGTCTCTATTTTTGCTATCCCATGACTGATTATTATTATTATTGGGTGTATCTGTAGTGATTACTTCCCATAAATCATCTTTAGACAATAACATCTCCACTTTGAACTTCCATAACTGATAGTTCTTATTATTCAGCTTAGCTACTGTGAGCTTTAGCTTGTGCTACTCATTATCTTTAACTTGTCTTACTTGTTTGGAGAGAATTGTTCTGAAGAATTCTTCTGCATTCACCAGCTGAGCTTTCTGGTGTCCTGGGTGTCTGTGATCTTGGGTGCCTAGGATCTTGGGTGCCTGGGATCTTGGGTGCCTGGGCCCATAACCTGTTGCACAGCTTATAGCTTCCCAGTTGCAGAAAAAAGTTCACAGAGCAGATTACATGGGATAACAAGCTCTTTACTTCTTAGAACATGAGGTAAAAATATGAACAGTCATACGGCACTGCATCAGGAAGAGAAACCAAAAACAGTAAGAACAAGAGACGTTTTTACAATACAGTGAGTAAGGAAACTCTACACAACATCGCCATCTACAGTTAGATCAGCATAAAGTCCTCCTTCACACAGACAAAAGAAGTCCTCATCTGTTGCATATACCAACACATCTGCATCTATCAGCCATGTGTGGGTCATATCTCTGCCCATGGCTGTTAACTTGCTAAATATTGCAGTCAGGCATGGTTGGATTGCCATGACAGTCGGGATCTACTAGACTTAGAAACTGTAAAAAAGAATAAAGATGCAGTGAAATTGCAAATAGAAAATGCAATTCCACAATACATTTTTAGTTATGTTTTCAGAAGGTTCATTGTGCAGCAAAAATGAGCTGGCAATAGACTTTCCAGGTCACTATGATTATGGAAAATACCGAACTTGTCTAGTTTTGTTTTTATTAAGTGGTGAAAAATAATTTTGAAATTTGTAAAAAAAATAAACGTGTTTGTGTCACTATTTTCTAAGACCTTTAACCCCTTCACCCTCGGGCAATTTTCCATTTTTCGTTTTTTCCTCCCCTTGATGCAAGAGCCAAAACGTTTTTAATTTTTCTGTCAATATAGCCATATGAGGGCTTGTTTCTTGTAAGACGAGTTGTAATTTTGAACAACACCATTCGTTCTGTCACATATTGTATTCGAAAACAGGAAAAAAATTCCAAGTGCAAAAAGAAAGTGCAATTCCACAATTGTTTATTGTTTTTTTTTATTTACCGTGTTTACTCTATGGTAAAACTGACCTTATAAAATTATTACCCAGGTCGGTACAAGTTCGTAGATACCAAACATGTATAGTTTTACTTTTATCTAAATGGTTAAAAAAAAATCGGACATTTGTACAAAGAAAAAAAAAATGTGTTTTTATCGCCATTTTCAGACCCATAGTGTTCTCATTGGTCAGGATCTGGGGCCCAGTGACGGCTTATTTTTTGCATCTTGAGCTGACGTCTTTAATTATAATATTTTGAGTGGATGTGGTGTTTTGATCACTTGTTATTGCATTTCAATGCTATGTTGCGGAAGCAATGAGAGAGGGACCACTGCGGTTCCGTGTAAGTAACAGTGCCAAATGAGTTTACAGGCCAAACAGGGTAATTTTTTGCGGGGGATAACATGTGAGGGCTGCTGGGCAGAAGGGAAAAATAGGAGAGTTCCAGCTTCCAAATGCATAAAAAACTTTTCTTCTATTTCAACTTCTTAAAATCCAAAAAGGGACATAATTCCAAAAGATAAGAGCAATAATATCACGCTATGCGTTTCAGACGAGATGTCCTTTGTCAGTCCAATTCCCAGTGAGAGGAGCAAAGTGTTCTCTGGTTAATAGAAGACGTCCCATCATGAGGGGGGATTATATAAAGATCAGTCCAGCCAGTAACATCCACTGTAACCACATTTGTGAGTTCCAGAAGTCAGCATTTTATTCATTGAAATCACTGGATTTTGTAGTTAGGAGTCCAGTGGGCGGTCCTATTCAGTGAATGACAGTGCATGAAGAGGTAGCTGTCAATCACTGAGTAGCACCGCCCACTGGACTCATCTGCATATAAACACCAGGTACTTCAATGAATAAAATTCAAGTGATATTTAATCTCTAACAAAACTATATATCATTCTACTCAGCTTCTCCTTCACTATACTGTGCTGTCCACCAATTGGATTGCAAATGTAGCGCCCCTGAAGGCATCAGGAGCTACAGTGAACTGCATACGGTCCCAAGGGACCCAGAAGACCAGTGTCGGTAACACGAAAACATTAATTTTAATCCCTATTTTACACCCCAGAACTGGTGACGGGCTAGGGTTGGACCCAATGGATGGCCACTTAGAGGTGGAACTGATCCAGTCCACTAGACGATGACCAGGGAGGAGGGGCCAGGCAGTTGTGGTGCCCCAGGACCTGGTCGCCACAACAGCATTGCCCCTCCAAAGGGTTAATGCTGAGCCTGGAGGTAATTGGGAGGTCTATTGGCCAGTAAGTTTAACATCCAACGCAGTTCCTCCCTCAGGCCAGCAGGGGGAGCTCTGAACCTGGAATTCCAGGGAGCATACCTTAAGCCTGACCTGGGGGAGGGGTTAGTGTTCAGTCTGTAGAGAAAAGTCAGAGCAAGCAGACGCAGAGTAGTGCTGTCCTGTGGAACTGGGGCCTAGAGCTGGGGCAGCTTGGCCCAGTGAAACAGGAGGAGCAGAGAGGCACAGAAGAGACTCGGACATCGGAGTCTGTGGCCACCAGGGCCTAAAATACTCCCTGGTAGCCGAATCCGAAGGGCAGGAGAGCTGCAAGCACCTGGCCCATAAACAGCCCGAAGGTACAGCTGCATCATCAGGGCCCGGTGTGGACTCCAGCAGAGAAGCACCAGAGAGGGTCTGTGCAGCCTACCACACAGGGAGAGGGACGTACCACCGGTCCCAGCAGAAAGAGGGCCATTGCTAAATCCAGAGAGCAGGGTCCTATCACAGTAAGAAAAAGAACAGGAGTAGGCCTCATACTCATCTGGCCAAAACGACATCCCAGTTACTTCCAGGCCGGCCGGAGCCCTCTACCACCTGTAACGGTCTTCCAGGACTAACCATTTGTGAAGTAAAAGAGGAGAAGGTAAAGAGACTGTTGTTTGTGCCTGTTTCTTTCATTGCCTGTCGGCCCTGCACTGTGTTATCCACACAACACCATAGACTCTCACGAGCACCAACAGTGTCCCCGGGGCACCGCTCCACCTGTGGGGAGCAGTACCACCCACCACGGAGGCCTTACACAGCAGCGGCGGCTTAATAGCCGCATACCACAGGTAGCGTCACGAACACAAACCCCATTCACCAGCCATATTTAATTGACACCCACCAGGGCCACGGAGTCGGGCCCCGCCACCATTGACGACGGCCGGACTAGTCCGGCCCGGCACCGGGTGTCCCATAGCTCTGGGGTGGGCGAGTCAACTTTGGCATCACAAACAGGATTTCGTGCCCGGTCCCACCGGGTACTGTGCGCCTGCAGAAACTGTGCCTAAAAGACTGTGTTACTGTTTGAAAACTGCTGCCGCCATTAGCCTCGCTGAGCGCAGGAAGAAGGGGGGCGTGCCTGACAAAGAGCGCGAAGGGAGCGCGCCATCAGAGCAGAGAGCCGTTAACCCCGCGCGACCCAGAAGGGAATTTGAAAAGAAAGCGGAGCCTGGTAAGGTCCACTAAGGGGGAGGAAGATGTCCGACACAGAGGGAGAGCAGGTGGCTGTGGTAGCTCAAGACGCAGCAGCACCAGCCCAAGTAATCCCAGTCGCCGTCGCCCCAGCCCCCGCTGTAGCGCCGGTAATGCCGATCACAATGCCGTACATCCCGGGAGCAGAATGGCTGCCGCAGTACTCCGGGGAGTCACATACCCTGAGCGACTTCAGAGAAAGGCTGCACAGCTTGTTCCGGATGTATCCTCTGACTGAGAGCCAGAAGGTGGGCATATTAATGGGGCAGCTAGCCAGCATGGCCCAGCGTGAAGTGAAGTCCTGGCCTGATACAGATAAAGGGACAGCAACCCAGATACTGGCCAAGTTAAAGAGTACTTTTGACACCCGCACCGCAGCAGAAATAAAGATGAGATTCTTTGGGTGCAAACAACGGGCCACAGACAGCATAAGGGACTATGCCTTAAACCTGCAGGAGGCCCTGAAAGCAGTTAAACAGGTGGACCCAGAGAGTGTACGTGAAGAAGACAAACTCCTAACTGAGCAGTTCATAGAGGGGCTCCTGTCAGATGCCCACAGGACCCAGCTGCGTATCATGGTCCTGCAGAACCCTGCTCTGGACTTTGCAAAGTTTAAGGACCAGGCCATCCGGGTACTGAGAGAATCTACACCGAATGACCCAGTACCCCTCCGGCCTCTTGCTATCATGTACCCAGGGGTGGTGCCTGCAAGACGAGCCGCTGCGGGGGCTGAGGCGCAGTCCCTGGATAAGGATCCCGCTGCAGAGCTCAGACAGCAGGTCCGGGAGCTGACCAAGACTGTAGCTGCCCTTGCCAAGACCGTGCAGTCTCTACAAGTGACCCCCATCGCCTGCAAGAATCGAGTTGGCCTCCAGCCCAGATGACGTCCCATGGATGCGACAGAGGAGGATACCGCCGACCCGAGGAAAAGACACAGACCGGTATGATTCAACTGGACAACCGATCTGCCACCGCTGCAGCCAGGCGGGCCACATTGCAAGACACTGTCCTTTAAATGGGCCGAGCCTGGGGCCAGGAGCCAACCCCCAGGTGTAAGGAAGCCCGGCTCAACCCCCAGCCGCAGCAAGTATGTGGGAGGACGCCCGGTCCTTCCTATTGTGCTGGATGGGATCCCGTTGAATGCCCTCCTGGATACGGGGTCCCAGGTAACAACCATCCCTTATAAATTGTACAAAAGATATTGGGCTGATTCAGACATTGACCATGGCCCAGATGATGATTTAACAATTGTGGCCAGTAATGGTCAGCCCTTACCTCAAATTGGGTACAAAGAAGTAACCATTAAAGTGGGGCGGGTAGAATTGCCATGTCAGGGGATGATAATTGTAGATATTGATCGCAAAGAATCTAACCCACTGCTAACCATTGGTACAAATGTGATGGAAAATTGTCTTGCCGAAGTGATAGTTTTGTTGCAGCAGGCGTCTGAAGGCGCCAGCTCCGGGCAGCAGCGTGCCCTACAGAGGGAGATCAGAGCCCTGATGAGGAGGCAGCAGGTAGAGCTGGCCGGAGGAGAAATTAGCAGTGTAAGGGTAAGTGACCCTCTCCCCATTGCAATTCCCCCCAAAAGTGAAATGTTGATATGGTGTCGGGCAGCAATAGACCTCAAGGGTCAAGACTACCAGGCCCTGGTGGAACCTCTGTATTCAGAAAGTAGGCCTGGTGTCCTGATAGCCAGAGGGGTAGCAGACGTCCGCAAGGGGAGAGTGCCCGTCCGCGTCCTGAATTGTGGGGAGGAGGAAGCCAAATTGCCCCGGTACGCCACTGTAGCAAAACTGTACACTGTCAGTAACAATACCATCAAAGCAGTGTAATCCTTGATCCCATCCGACCAGGCGGAAGACAATGGCTCCAAGGGACAGCTGGAAGACTGGTGCCAAAAATTACATGTGGGCACCGACTCCACCCCCTCACACCAAAAGCATGGGGTTTACCGGGTGGTACAGGAGTACGAGCGGGTCTTCAGCAAACACCCCCTAGATTTTGGGCAGGTAAAAGGGGTTAAACATCAAATCCCCACGGGTGATCATCATCCCATTAAAGAGAGATACCGCCCTGTACCCCCAGCACAGTATCAGCGTGCCAAAGAAATGTTACGGGAAATGAAGGAGGCTGGGGTTATCAGAGATAGTTGTAGCCCCTGGGCAGCTCCCCTAGTGCTCGTAAAGAAAAAAGATGGTACAATGAGAATGTGCATAGATTACAGACAAATTAACCGCATTACACATAAAGATGCTTATCCACTACCCAGAATAGAGGAGTCACTAACAGCCTTAAAGTCAGCTAACTATTTCTCCACCTTGCATCTCACCAGTGGGTATTGGCAGGTTCCCGTGGCAGAGGCGGACAAGGAGAAGACTGCATTCACGACACCAATGGGCCTCTGCGAGTTCAACTGTATGCCATTCGGGCTCTGCAACGCCCCAGGGACATTCCAAAGGTTGATGGAGTGCTGCTTGGGCCACCACAACTTTGAAACCGTGCTGTTGTACCTGGATGACGTCATAGTCTACTCCAAGACTTATGAAGACCACCTGAGGCACTTAGCAGAAGTGTTTGAGTCCTTGTCGAAATATGGCCTGAAGATAAAGCCGTCCAAATGTCACCTCTTGAAGCCAAAGGTACAGTATCTGGGTCATGTGGTCAGCGCAGAAGGTGTGGCACCTGATCCGGAGAAAGTCACCGTAATCAAGGACTGGCCAAGACCCACCACGGTAAAGGAAGTGCGGCAGTTCCTTGGGCTGGTGGGCTACTACCGAAGGTTCATTAATGGTTTCACAAAGATAGCAGCGCCCCTTCAAGATCTCTTGGTGGGCCAGCCAAAGCAGGCTAAGAAGCAGAGCCCTCCATTTGAATGGAGCAGCCAACTGGAAACATCCTTTGTCCGGCTGAAAGGGGCTCTCACGGGAGAAGAAATTCTGGCCTACCCTGACTACAGCCAGCCATTTGTACTGTATACAGACGCCAGCAACGTGGGACTGGGAGCAGTTCTGTCCCAGGTGCAGGGAGGCAGAGAGAAGGTGATAGCTTACGCCAGTAGGAAGCTTCGGCCCACAGAAAGGAATCCAGAAAACTACAGTTCCTTCAAGCTGGAGTTCCTCGCTATTGTTTGGGCAGTGACTGAACGCTTCAAGCACTATCTGGCATCGGCCAAGTTCACCATCTTCACGGACAACAATCCGTTGACACATCTGGCAACAGCCAAGTTAGGTGCGTTGGAACAGCGATGGATGGCCCGGCTGTCTAACTTTGACTTTACCATCAAGTACCGGGCTGGCAAGAAGAATAACAATGCTGATGCGCTGTCCAGAATGCCTCACTTACCCGAGTCTGGAGAAGACCTGGATGAACTCGAAGAGATAGAGTTACCGGCTTTCCATCACCAAGGTGTTTCCCAGTGTGAGCATGCTGTAGGAGTGAAGCGCTCGAGCCAGCACGAGGTCTCGGTCAACCCGTTACTCCACCATAATTGGGAAGAGACACAGAACGTGACCCGGCCGTGCGATTGGTCAAAGAAAAGCTAGCACAAGCTGAGACCCACCTTGGCCCAGATGATCCAGAAGAAGCCCAGCAGCTGTGGAAGGAGCGGGGACGACTGTTCACGTACCAAGGCAAGCTCTGCAAGAGATATGTCAACTGGCGAATGAATGAACTCGTCTGGCAGATAGTGGTCCCACAGAGGAATGCTCCAATGGTCCTAGCCGCTTACCATGATAACGCAGGACACTTCGGGTGGAAGAAGTTGGAGACCCTACTCCGCGATCGGTTCTACTGGGTGCACATGAGAAAGACAGTCGAGAAGTGGTGCCGAGACTGTAGTCCGTGTAACCTGAGGTGGAAAGATGATGCCAGCCAGAGGTCTCCCCTACAGCCAATTGTCACGAAGCAGCCTCTGGAGTTGGTGGCCCTGGACCACGTGAAGTTAACACCAAGCCGGTCAGGCTATGTGTACGCCCTCACCATTGTGGACCATTACTCTCGTTTCCTGGTAGTAGTGCCTGTGAAGGACCAGACAGCCAGAACAGCAGCTAGAGCATTTCAGGCATACTTTTGTCGACCTCACGGTTACCCTGAGAAGGTACTGACTGATCAAGGTCCTGCATTCGAGGCAGAAGTGTTCCAAGAGTTCTGTAACATGTACGGTTGTAAGAAAATCAGAACAACACCGTACCACCCCCAAACCAATGGATTGTGGGAGAAGATGAACCATGTGGTCATTGATATGCTCAAGACTCTACCTCTGGAAGAAAGAAACCAATGGCAGGAGAAGTTACCAGATCTGGTAGACCTGTACAACCATATCCCAGTAAATTCGACCAACTGCAGCCCTGCTTACCTGATGCGAGCAAGACCTGGCAAGTTACCTGTAGACTTTGAGATGGGGACTGTGTCACCTGAAGCGGTTCAGGAGATAGAAGATTGGGATACAGAGCGACAACAGCAGTACCGCAAGGTCCAGGAATGCGTAGAAAGGAGCCTGTCCCAAGCAAGAACGAGACAAGAGCAGCATTACAATCAAACAGCTCCAGCAACTCCCTTAGCACCTGGAGAACAGGTCCTCAAGAAAAAGCGGAGGGCGCATAAATTAGATGATCAGTGGGAGAATGAACCCTACACCATTATTCCCTCCAACTTTGACAATAGTAAGGTATGCCTCATAAGCAAAGATGAAGGCAAGACCTATCAAGCAGTTTCTCGAGACCGCCTGAAAGCGTGCCCCGAACTGTGCAGAACCCAAAAAGAAGTAGAAGAAGTACAAGAAAGTCCTCAAAGTCAAGAAAAAGAGGAAGAGATGATCCAAACAATCCTTGGAAAATTCCCCAAAACTTGGACCCGAATAAACAATGCCATAGTGGTACCAGTGTTGACGTTCCTGCAGTTGGTCGAGCCAGAAACAGAAGAGGTTCCAGATCCACCTAAAGAACCGTCCGCTCCAACATGAGATGACACGCCAGCAGTGGAACAGGAGAATCAACCCCCTGTCGGTGGTGAACCTGTCATACCCTTGGCGACTCTTCGACCACATAGGGAATCATCACGCATACCTATCAGGGTTAGGCCTACCTGTAGTGCTGAGGTAGAAGACACACCAAGTAGTCAGGGACAAACACCAGGGCTACGCAGGTCTCAACGCAGCACTCGGAGACAGTCCCCTCCAAGGTATAGAGAGTAAAAAGACAGAGTACTTATTAGAATGTAAATAGTTATGTGAAATGTCTGTAATGTTGTGTATAAAATGTTTTTCTTTTTTGATTGAGAAAATGGACAATTGGGCCACTGGACTATGGGTGGCCAACACCTAGCTGTACATAGTTAGCACCAGTGTGCTCAGCACCCCTGAAGGAAAACCCGTCCGGCGTGCATAGAGTGGGGTCATCAATGCTCTGACGCACGCCCAGAGCCTACGTTGGGGGTTTTATCGCGGCGGGTCCCCCATGGAGCAGTGTAATGGACACCCGGCAGGGAGCCACGCTGGACTCTTATAGTTGTATAAGGTTGTAACATGTTTTGTTTTGTTTCTACAGTCCGGGAGTACTGAATTTAACTAAGGGGGAGTGTGGCACCCCAGGACCTGGTCGCCACAACAGCATTGCCCTTCCAAAGGGTTAATGCTGAGCCTGGAGGTAATGGGGAGGTCCATTGGCCAGCAAGTTTAACATCCGCCGCGGTTCTCCCTCCGGCCAGCAGGGGGAGCTCTGAACCTGGAATTCCAGGGAGCCTTCCTCAAGTCTGACCTGAGGGAGGAAGTAGAGTTCAGTCTGCAGGGAAAAGTGATAGGGAGCAGACGCAGAGTGTGCTGTCCTGTGGATCTGGGGCCTAGAGCTAGAGCAGCTTGGCCCAGGGAAGCAGGAGTAGCAGAGAGGCAGCGAAGAGACTCGGACATCGGAGTCTGTGGCCACCAGGGCTTAAAATACTCCCTGGTAGCCGAATCCGAATGGCAGGAGAGCTGCAAGCACCTGGCCCATAAACAGCCCAAAGGTACAGCTGCAGCATCAGGGCCTGGTGTGGACTCCAGCAGAGAAGCACCAGAGAGGGCCTGCGCAGCCTACTACAGAGGGAAAGGGACGTACCATCGGTCCCAGCAGCAAAGAGGGCCATTGCTGGATTCAGAGAAGCAGGGTCCTATCATAACAAAGAAAAGCACAGGAGTAGGCCTCATACTCAGCTGGCCAGAAAGATCACCCCAAGTACTTCCAGGCCGACCGGATCCCCATCACCACCTGTGACGGTCTCCCAGGACTGGACTGTTCCTAAAGTAAAAGAGGAAAAGGTAAAGAGACTGTTGTTTGTGCCTGATTCTTTCATTGCCTGTCGGCCCTGCACCGTGTTAGCCACACAACACCATAGACTTTCACGAGCACTAACAGTGTTCCTGGGGTTCCGCTCCACCTGTGGGGAGCAGTACCACCATTGCTGCCATAACATCACCCCGGAGGCCTCACACAGCAGCGGCGGCTTAATAGCCGCAGACCACAGGTGGCGTCACGAAACATATACTTTAATTGCTCCCAAGTCACCAGCCCTATTACAACTGACACCCACCAGGGCCACGGAGCCGGGCCCAGCCACCACTGACGATCCCCGGACTAGTCCGGCTCGGCACCGGGTGTCCCATAGCCCTGGGGTGGGCGAGTCAAGCGCAGCGCCCTTCCCGGCCGCGACACGTATGGGTTTGATTTCTCTGTTTCTCTCTCTCTCTCTCTTGCCTTGGGATCTTGCTATCCTCTACTATGGTCTCCTCACCACTTCAGGGTCACCCAAGTCATGAGGCTGTGCAGACAACTCAGACCTAAGGTCTGCATCTGTCACCAGTCGGGCACTATCTGACTTGCTAACAGGAAGACAGTCACTGTACCTGAACTCTGACCCCTCCCAATCTCGACTAGTTCCAAACATTAACTCTTACCTTCCCTACTCATTGTCTGTTGTTGGGCAGAACACAACTTACTCACAATTCAGTGCATAACACATTTCACATTACACATGACATAATACACATATCAACACTTATCACATCATACATCACAGTTCACTTTACACTTTTAAACAACAATTTTGGTGTCTTCAAATGGAAAACACGACAACATGTCCACCTCCTTACAATAACATAGAACATGTGCAAAAAAAATATATCATTATGTTAATTTCATGGGACGACGTACATGTAGCGCCCCTGAAACCATCAGGATGCTACAAGGTTCTTTATCCCCACAAGGATGCAGGGCCTACCCCCTAGGGCCCCGGGAGACCAGTGCCGGTAACACCAAAAACCCAGGTAATCCCAGTTTTGCCCCAACAATTCCCCATACAATGGTAGAAAGCTAGGGTCGGACCAATGGATGGCCACCTAGAGGTGGAATACAGCAATAATACCTAAAATATAACTTTTAATAATTCCTCTAAAAATAGGGAAGGATCACCTTGCCTATGCATAAAATTAGGGGTTAAATAGATTGCAAGATCCTCCATAAACATCGGGGGACTGGCATACCCTGTAAACACGCAATGACACCTATGTATAATTGGTGCTGGCAAAATAAACAAATTTAACCGAAATGGCCAAAATTAGTCACACAAACGCTCACTTAGATCCCATTCACAAATTAGCAGTGGCGTTAATCACTATAGTGACCATGATACCCACAGGTGTGTGACCAATATACTTCACATTCGGTTATACAAATCAGCATTAACCAGGGATTCAAAAAAGCCAAGTTGTTAACCTAGTTGTGTCTGATAGGGAACAATCTCACCCAATTGCTGGTGTCTTGTTTCCCAAAAACGGTCAGTTCGTCCTCATATTCGGCGTTTCCAAAAGAGACCCTCACCACACAGGTCCTGGACCCCTTATAAACGGACTAACTGTCCTCTCCCAGAATCTCCTTCTCCCTTCTCCCAACGTGTTTCCTATACATCATTCATCAGGGGAGCAAATGAGGAGACAACCTCTACTGGGTTAATCTAGAAAAAATGAGAACATGGGGAGAATAAAGGGGGGGGGTTTATATATACAGTAGCCCCCAATAGACCTCACCCTATAAAGAAGAAACAAAGAGAAACCGACGACTTACCAGACGGTGACAGCACAAGTCCTATTAGCTGTACACCGCTGTCCAGACAGAGCATTTTTAAATAGTCGCCGCTCTCCTGACGGCGTCTGACGTCACATCCGTGATTGCGCTCACCGCTTCCGCTCTATGCGGTGAAGCGCATCAGTGGAACGCATAGCGTCCCACAGGAAGTGACGTCAAATCATATCCGGCGCGCTCTTAATACCACACTCGTGATGCAAGAGCAGGACGCACCAGCACCCGGCAGCCCGCCCCCTCACCTAGATAGGACAGCACATCGCAACATACTTCACCGCGCATGCGCCAAGTCCGTGACGTGGACACTCCAAATGGTGAAATGCTAAATGTTATATAATAACGTACTATTCATGAAACGGGCAAAGGCCGCTGATACCAGCTAATATGTGCAGGTCTCAAGAGTACACTTCAACAGAAAAACAGATACTAGAAAGCAGATCAAATGTAAAATCTCAAAAATCGACCAGACCAGAAATGCCAGAGAACATTAAGGATTTTAGGAATAGATTTAGACAATTTTCATAGAACAATTCAGCTTAAAGAGAGAGGTGCTGGAAGGCAAATAACATTAGTTTATCACTGTGATTACACTGGGATAATGAAAAGGATGGACACATATAGGGCTAAAAATATTAACATATAAAAGAGAGTAGAAAAGCAACTAGCCAACTCCATCACCAACTAAGCTAGACTGATGAAACTAACCCTACCTAACTGCGGGGGTTGGCACCCTAAAGAACGGTGGTTGGCGCCCCACTCGTCCGGTGGCTTTCCCTCCTAACTGCCACTATAACCTCCACCTACAAAAAGGGTGCAAAAGAAATACATTCGTTAAGACCAAGAGGATGAATTGTTTTTAGTCGGAAGATCCACCTACACTCCTTCTGGAGGATCTTCTTATCCCAATCACCGAGGTTCCACCACTTAGGCGGGGAGGTGATTGGGATAAGAAGATCCTCCAGAAGGAGTGTAGGTGGATCTTCCGACTAAAAACAATTCATCCTCTTGGTCTTAACGAATGTATTTCTTTTGCACCCTTTTTGTAGGTGGAGGTTATAGTGGCAGTTAGGAGGGAAAGCCACCGGACGAGTGGGGGCGCCAACCACCGTTCTTTAGGGTGCCAACCCCCGCAGTTAGGTAGGGTTAGTTTCATCAGTCTAGCTTAGTTGGTGATGGAGTTGGCTAGTTGCTTTTCTACTCTCTTTTATATGTTAATATTTTTAGCCCTATATGTGTCCATCCTTTTCATTATCCCAGTGTAATCACAGTGATAAACTAATGTTATTTGCCTTCCAGCACCTCTCTCTTTAAGCTGAATTGTTCTATGAAAATTGTCTAAATCTATTCCTAAAATCCTTAATGTTCTCTGGCATTTCTGGTCTGGTCGATTTTTGAGATTTTACATTTGATCTGCTTTCTAGTATCTGTTTTTCTGTTGAAGTGTACTCTTGAGACCTGCACATATTAGCTGGTATCAGCGGCCTTCGCCCGTTTCATGAATAGTACGTTATTATATAACATTTAGCATTTCACCATTTGGAGTATCCGCGTCACGGACTTGGCGCATGCGCGGTGAAGTATGTTGCGATGTGCTGTCCTATCTAGGTGAGGGGGCGGGCTGCCGGGCGCTGGTGCGTCCTGCTCTTGCATCACGAGTGTGGTACTAAGAGCGCGCCGGATATGATTTGACGTCACTTCCTGTGGGACGCTATGCGTTCCACTGATGCGCTTCACCGCATAGAGCGGAAGCGGTGAGCGCAATCACGGATGTGACGTCAGACGCCGGCAGGAGAGCGGCGACTATTTAAAAATGCTCTGTCTGGACAGCGGTGTACAGCTAATAGGACTTGTGCTGTCACCGTCTGGTAAGTCGTCGGTTTCTCATTGTTTCTTCTTTATAGGGTGAGGTCTATTGGGGGCTACTGTATATATAAACCCCCCCCTTTATTCTCCCCATGTTCTCATTTTTTCTAGATTAACCCAGTAGAGGTTGTCTCCTCATTTGCTCCCCTGATGAATGATGTATAGGAAACGCGTCGGGAGAAGGGAGAAGGAGATTCTGGGAGAGGACAGTTAGTCCGTTTATAAGGGGTCCAGGACCTGTGTGGTGAGGGTCTCTTTTGGAAACGCCGAATATGAGGACGAACTGACCATTTTTGGGAAACAAGACACCAGCAATTGGGTGAGATTGTTCCCTATCAGACACAACCAGGTTAACAACTTGGCTTTTTTGAATCCCTGGTTAATGCTGATTTGTATAACCGAATGTGAAGCATATTGGTCACACACCTGTGGGTATCATGGTCACTATAGTGATTAACGCCACTGCTAATTTGTGAATGGGATCTAAGTGAGCGTTTGTGTGACTAATCTTGGCCATTTCGGTTAAATTTGTTTATTTTGCCAGCACCAATTATACATAGGTGTCATTGCGTGTTTACAGGGTATGCCAGTCCCCCGATGTTTATGGAGGATCTTGCAATCTATTTAACCCCTAATTTTATGCATAGGCAAGGTGATCCTTCCCTATTTTTAGAGGAATTATTAAAAGTTATATTTTAGGTATTATTGCTGTATTTCAGACTCTTCAAAATATATACCATACCAGTGGCTGTATTAATACCACCTAGAGGAGGAGCCAGACCAGTCCACTAGTTGACCAGGTGGGAGGGGCAGACTGTGGAGAGTAGACACTCAGACAAGAGTAGAGTGAAGGTGGACGTGAGGAGACGTTCTGACTCGGGTTAACAGTAACCTGTTACCCAGGAGAGCAGTTGCCAGTGGAGTATTCCCGGAACTACGCACCGATGGGGTACAGGAACCTAGTACAGGAAACAGCTCCAGGCCGACCTGTTAACACCTGCACAGCGAGGGGACCATGAAGGACCTCACTGACCCTAAAAATCCAAAGACTCAGTAGCAAAAGGAGAACCGGGTACAGGATCAGAGACTCCAACACCACAGGGTTCACGCTACCGTCAGGCGGACAGAAATGGACAAACCACAAGACGGGGACCCCCAGTTGCTCTATGTCACGGGGACCCATTAACCAGAGACAGGTGCAGGGGAAGAAGGTACCAGAGTACTGAACTGGCACTGGGACGAAGGGAACCTAGAGGTGAAACCAGCCGGCCTCGGGTAACCTGTTACCATCAATCAGCAGTGAGTAAAAACCAGTAGCAATATACCTCTGTGTGGACTAGCTTCTTCCGATGCCTGTCACATCACCCATCTTCTGGGGCCCAGCCCTGCTTGCAGAGGGCCTACCATCCAGGCTGCAATTAACTCCAGCCCCAGTAGTTACATTCTGCAGCGGCAGCTCCACATATATATACAGTATATAGCCACAACCCCGCAAGTGGCGTCACATATGAACATTACTCTAATCCCCTGTATATACAACCCCATTACAAAAAGGGCCCAGGGCACAGAACCGGGCAATGGCCACCCCAGTGACATTCCCAAGACATATACCGCCCGGGACCGAGTACCCCATATCCCTGGGCGCAACATACCCATATCCTTTTTTGGGAAGTTTGGAGCTGGTCTTTCAGGATTCCTTTTATGAACCCTCTTTATCTGGTAGAGCCGCCAATCCTCTGTACAAGACACGGGGAGATTGAGAGTTTTTATGATTGGAGGAAGAGATGATGGGAGTGATTATGTAACATTTTATGGAACCTGTGATCACTTCAAAGAGGTTCATAAAGTGAATAAAGTGAAAGGGAGGGGGGGGGGGTGTTTGCATTTTTCCTTTGAACACTTGTGGGTAGAGGAAAATCATTGCGGGCAGTAAAACTTTCCATTCACCTTTTTAGTGCCTACGTATATAATGGAGGGGGTCTCTATTATTAATCAGACCCAGCTACTCTGCAGGAACCAGTCCATTATACGAATGCGCCATTGATGTTGTGTAATATGGCCTCCAGTCAATAATAGTAATCAGCAACATGGAAAGTTGTGGGTGCATAACTCCTTTAAGGACGCAAGTGCCGCATAGGGATATCAGATGCTCGGCCCCTCTCTAAGGGGTACTTTGCACGCTGCGACATCGCTAGCGATGTCAAGTGCGATAGTGCCCGCCGCCGTCGCACATGCGATATCTTGTGATAGCTGCCGTAGCTAACATTATCGCTACGGCAGCTTCACATGGACTTACCTGCCCTGCTACGTCACTCTGGCCGGCGACGCGATTCCTTCCTAAGGAGGCGGATCGTGCAGCGTCACAGTGACGTCCCATGGCAGGCGGCCAATAGAAGCGGAGGGGCGGAGATGAGCGGGACATAAACATCCCGCCCACCTCCTTCCTTCCGCATAGCCGGTGGAGGCAGGTAAGGAGAAGTTCCTCGCTCCTGCGGCTTCACACACAGCGATGTATGCTTCCGTAGGAATGAGGAACAACATCGTACCTGCGGTCGACTGGACATTATGGAAATGGCCGACGCTACACAGATAGCCGATTTACGACGCTTTTGCGATCGTTTATCGGCGCATCTAGGCTTTACACGTTGCGACATCACTACTGGTGCCGGATGTGCGTCACTTTCGATTTGACCCCGATGATATCGCAGTAGCAATGTCGCAACGTGCAAAGTACCCCTTAGATACAAGCTAGGACCCCGCTGATTGACCCC
This sequence comes from Anomaloglossus baeobatrachus, assembly GCF_048569485.1. Classification (NCBI taxonomy): domain Eukaryota; kingdom Metazoa; phylum Chordata; class Amphibia; order Anura; family Aromobatidae; genus Anomaloglossus; species Anomaloglossus baeobatrachus. The sequence goes on along the minus strand of NC_134355.1, from coordinate 28,238,323 downwards.
TCCTCTTCAGGTATGATGAGGTCACACAACGAATGGCCGGCATGTAATGCTACAGTTCCTCTGCGGAGCTGACTACAGGGGAGATATGTTACCAGATGCAAGTTCCCTCCAGCTTCCAGAACCGACAGCAGCGATCATCCAGTTGCCCAATGTCAACACTATTGGTTTTATTATAGACATTTTATCTCAGTAAATAATTGCATTCTCCAACAAATAACAAATCCAGATATTTTTTTCTAATTCTGCATAGTATTATTCTCTACTATTGTCACAGTCATCTCTCTCTATTTTTGGAGACTAGTGATGAATTCAGGGTTGCGATCCCTCATCTCCATATGGGACTCTACATTTAAACATGGTTTCATTTCTTTTAGTGCATGATGAGTTAATGTCAGGTTTGTTGTCCAGCAGTTCGTAGCTGAGTGTTTCAGCTGCAACTGCTTTGTAACCACGCCCCTTCAGATTTAAGTAGTTGGTGTTTCCCAGCAATCCTTGCTGAAGATACAAATCCATTGTACTCTGAATTGTAAAGCGCTGCAGAATATGTTGGTGCTATAGAAATAAAAATTATTATTATTACTCTGGCCACCTTGGAGGAAGGTCCTGCTGAGGATTTTTCCTGAACTCGAGCTTTCTTCTTTTCTTCGTTGTTGTTTCGCTGATTTGTCTTTCCTACCCTTGTGTCTTATTAGTGCAGTAGTGGGTTTAGTGCACCTCACTTATCACTCACTAGTCAGGGCATCTACAGGGCTTCTCAGGGTCTCAGGTTCCTGCTCGGTGACAATTGCAGAGACTGTATAGGGGCTGGTGAGGAGAGAAGGGACAGCTACAGGTGATGATAGGAAGCGTCCTATCTACCCCTCTCACTAGCTCCAGGGCCCCCTGTTGTTATCGTGTTCCCTTTGTTGTGTTTTTTGTTGTGTGTCAGATGCCCATAGGTGTCTGAACGCACGTCCCACGCTCATCACACTTGGCAAATGTGACAACTATTCCACCTGTAAATGTATAAATAAACTGGGTGTTTTAGCTCTGGAGAGTCGTCCTTGCACACTTTGGCACGCTCTGGAGGGTTGTCCTTGCACACTTTGGCATGCTCTGGAGGGTTGTCCTTGCACACTTTGGCACGCTCTGGAGGCTCGTCCTTGCACACTTTGGCACGCTCTGGAGGGTTGTCTTTGCACACTTTGGCACGCTCTGGAGGATCGTCCTTGCACACTTTGGCACGCTCTGAAGGGTTGTCCTTGCACACTTTGGCACGCTCTGGAGGCTCGTCCTTGCACACTTTGGCACGCTCTGGAGGGTTGTCCTTGCACATTTTGGCATGCTTTGGAGGGTCATCCTAGCACACTTTGGCATGCTCTGGAGGGTTACCCTTGCACATTTTGGCACGCTTTGGAGAGTCATCCTTGCACACATTGGCATGCTCTGGAGGGTTGTCCTTGCACACTTTGGCACGCTCTGGAGGATCGTCCTTGCACACTTTGGCACGCTCTGGAGGGTTGTCTTTGCACACATTGGCATGCTCTGGAGGGTCGTCTTTGCACACTTTGGCACGCTCTGGAGGGTTCTCCTTGAACATTTTGGCACGCTTTGTAGGGTCATCCTTGCACACTTTGGCACGCTCTGGAGGGTTGTCCTTGCACGCTTTGGCACACTCTGGGGGGTTGTCCTTGCACACTTTGGCACGCTCTGGAGGATCGTCCTTGCACACTTTGGCACGTTCTGGAGGGTCGTTCTTGCACACTTTGGCACGCTCTGGAGGGTCGTCCTTGCACACTTTGGCACGCTCTGGAGGGTTGTCCTTGCACACTTTGACACGCTCTGGAGGGTTGTCCTTGCACACTTTGACACGCTCTGGAGGGTTGTCCTTGCACACTTTGGCACGCTCTGGGGGGTCGTCCTTGCACACTTTGGCACGCTCTGGAGGGTCGTCCTTGCACACTTTGACACGCTCTGGAGGGTTGTCCTTGCACACTTTGACACGCTCTGGAGGGTTGTCCTTGCACACTTTGGCACGCTCTGGAGGGTTGTTCTTGCACACTTTGGCACGCTCTGGAGGGTTGTTCTTGCACACTTTGGCACGCTCTGGAGGGTTGTCCTTGCACACTTTGGCACGCTCTGGAGGGTCGTCCTTGCACACTTTGGCACGCTCTGGAGGGTTGTCCTTGCACACTTTGGCACTGACCAGTCATTGTTGCCAGTGTCAGACTGTATAAAGACGATGTATACAGGAGAAATAACAGGGGCACAAGACAGAGGTAGAGGATGTTCCAGAATTAGTATTTATTGGGGAAGACTGGTATTTACTAAATCAAGACATTGCAGGAGCGGCGTTAAATCCTCTTAAAATAATTGCACCCATCCGTACAAGACTGCTCGTGTCCCGCTGCTTCTTCAGCAGCTTTGATCTTTTCTTCTAAACAAGTTGTTTTTTGCTGTTTCTTCTCAGCGTCATGAAGATTGTGAAATCGTTTACTGCTATAGATAATAGGATGGGGAAGGTCACACTTTCTACATCCTTGTAAAAACCAGCAGTTTTGACAGGATCAGGTCTAGAAAGGCATTTACGAGCTCCGCAACCTCCTGCCAGTAGAATATGAAGCAACTTTACACATAGTGAGCGGATCCAAAGCACAAATAAAGAAACTCGAAAACTGGACCGTGATAAACTGAGTGCAGAATTATTAGGCAGTATCGTGATTAATTCATCATTTTTATGCAGATTTGCCACCTCTGAGCTGTATAGTCTTGGACGTTTCTCGGATGTGTGGGGATTCCACTTTTTCGCGGTGTTTGGGGAAGGCACCGGCAGCAAAGCTCCTAGTCAAATAGGAAGATTTATTTAACTTCATAAATCTTCATAGGAAAAACAAACTGTCAATATGCACCCTGTATCTCCAGATACATAATTCGTCACTTTTGGGGTCATGCTTCATCTTGCTGGGGAGCGCCAAACCTGCTTCCAGTCAGCATTTACCTGCAGCCACCGCTAGGGGGAGCCAGCAATATATGGAGCTCCAGAATATAAGCACTAGTGATAAGCAACACTGAAAAGCTAGCAATGAGTGGTAATACCACAAATAGCCACAAGGGGGCACTGCACTCACATACATTTTTTCAAACTGGTAGTAAAAATATATATGATACTTGTTTTTCAGTATTTATTGATTGTATCATATATATTTTTACTACCAATTTGACAATTGCATTTGAGTGCAGTGCCCCCTTGTGGCTTTTTGTGGTATTACCACTAATTGTTATTTTAAATCTTCCTCAATAAATATTAATTATTTTATTCCTTATTTTTTTTACCACATTCTTTCTTCTTTTTTAATGCATGTGCATATAGTGCATAACCTTTTATTGTCTATAATTTAGCGCAATTTCATTCTTTTTATGTTTTCCCACTAGTTATTAATTTTGTTTGCGTCCACTTTTAAGTATACAATCGCTTATCAGTTTTCCATCCGATTTATGAAATCTCTTAGCTTTTGCTGGTATTGCAAAAATCAGCTTTTAATTTCCATAATTAGGTTTTTTGGTTGCTGTAAATGTTGCGCAAAATGCAATAAGACGATCAAAACATAGCATCTGCGAGAAAATGGTACCTTAAAGACTTAAAACGACAAAGTTCTATTGCTATGGCTGATAGGGTCACCCCTTTGGCCTTCATCTAGTCAACCTGCTGCTGGGGGGTTTCAGTCACTTTGGAATGGCACACCATTTTTGCAAAGCTTTAGTTACATAGGGTTTGTCAGATAATTAAGGAAATTAACACCAGGTGTAGATTAACACCAATAACTAGCAGGTATCTGAAATTTTGATCCGTGTTCTTTATCATTTATCTCATTTATATTTTTATTATTTGCTTTACAATAAATTCAATTTATGAAATAAGCGGAGAATCCTGCGAGCTTCCTCATGTTAGGATATAATCACATAGGACGAGACAATGACCTCAATATTTAGGAAATTGTGTGCTGTTCTCTAATTTTGATCTCCACTGTATGTCTAAACTTAGGCCTCTTTCACACATCAGTTTTTTGCCATCTGGCATAATCCGGCAAATTGGGAAAAACGGATTTGGCGCCTGACCTGTTTTTTTCTCATAAACTTGTATTAGCGCGAAATTGCAACGCACGGCCTCACGTTTCATCTGTCGTACGACGGATCCGGCAAAATTGTCTGTGTGGCCACCGGAAGCAACGTCCAAAGGAACGTTTTTTGGGACCGGCAAAAAAACGGAAGGCGACGGATCCGGCAGCGGCCGTCTTTTTTTAGAATGGAAGCCTATGGGCGCTAGATCCGTCATCATCCGTCAAATGATGGAATCAGGCGATGGATCCGTTTTTTTGTTTCTTGACATGTCCAGACATTGTGTAAGGCTAGTTTCACACTTGCGTTGGACGGCTTCCGTAGCATTGCGTTGTGTGACGGATGCAACGGATGCATTGCATATAGTGGCCAAACGCAATGCTACGGATCGTACAAAACAAGGGAAAGCTTTATTTTTTTTTCTTCTTCTTCTTCTTTACAGTTTACCGGCAGCCGACTATTGTGAACGATCAGCCGATCACTCTCAATAGCCGGCGGCCGAGCGCTCAGCTGAGCGCCCTGACATGCCGGCGGCCGAGCATGCCGGCGGCCGGTCGCTCAGCTGAGCGCTGTCACTTGTCGGCGGCCGGGCATGCCAGCGGGCGGTTGCTCAGCTGAGCGCTGTCACTTGCCGGCGGCCGGTCGCTGAGCTGAGCGCTCTCACTTGGGCGCTCAGCTGAGCGCTGTCACTTGCCGGCGGCTGGGCATGCCGGCGGGCGGGGCGCTCAGCTGAGCGCTGTCACTTGCCGGCGGCCGGTCGCTCAGCTGAGCGCTCTCACTTGGGCGCTCAGCTGAGCGCTGTCAATTGCCGGCGGCCGGGCATGCCGGCGGGCGGGCGCTCAACTTCGGCCACCGAGAGCCAACAAAAATAAAGTTTGTGATTAAAAAAAAAAAAAAGAGCATGCGCAGTGAAATCCTACGGATTGCGCTGCTCAAAAAACGTTACATGCTGCGCTCCTTCCGCACGAAGCAGCGTCAAAATAACGACGCTGCGTCGTCCAGCGGGTGCAACGCAGACACTTGCGTTACAGTGCGTCATCCATACAAGTCTATGGAGAATAGCGCAGTGCGTTAACGGACTGCGCTATTCTCCATAGTGATGGACTGCGCTGAACGCAAGTGTGAAAGTGGCCTAAATTGATCTCTCTCTCTCTTTCTTCATGGTTACACAATCTATTTTCTGGAGGTTTTTTTTGTTCTATTGAACACATCCAAGATCAGTATTTTTGGGTGACCTTTAGTTGTAAATCTATCTCTGAGTATGTTTACTTCCTTTCTGAAATCAGAATTACTGGAACAATTCTTGCGGATCCGCCAATATTGACTGTATGGTATGTTTCTTATCCATTTGGCAATATAGCGACTACTGGACTCCAGATAACTGTTAATATTCACCTTTTTGAAAAAGTGGTAATTCTGCTTTCTAAATTTTTAGAAATATTTAAAGGGAACTTGTCACCACTTTTTTAGCCTATAAGCTGCGGCCACCACCACCGGGCTCTTATATACAGCATTCTAACATGCTATACATAAGAGACCGGACCTGGAGTATAACATAAAAAACACTTTAGAATACTTACCTAACGGTCGTGCGGTGGGCCGTATGGGTGTCTCCGTTCTCCAGTTCCGGCGCCGCCTCTTTCAGCCATCTTCGTCCTCTTTCTGAAGCGTCTACATGATACACACGCGCCGATCCTGCGCAGGCGCACTACAATACTTTGATCTGCCCTGCTCAGGACCTGAATGCCGGCGAGTGTGGATGACGTCGGACGCGTCATGGAGAAGAAGGAGGACGAAGATGGCCGAAAGAGGAGGCGCTTGCACCGGAGAACGGAGGCGCCCATAAGGCCCACCGCGTGACTGTTAGGTAAGTATTATATAGTGTTTTTTATGTTATACCCCCGGCCTGGGCTCTTATATACAGCATGTTAGAATGCTGTATATAAGAGCCCGGTGGTGGTGGCCGCAGCTTATAGGCCAAAAAAGTGGTGACAGGTTCCCTTTAAGTCCAAAAACTAAACCTGTTGGTCTGAGCATAAAAACAGCCCACAATGGGTTTTTGTCAGAATAATTTGCTTTACAAGCTTAATAATCATGTTTAATCATGCTTTATTTCTATTAGTGTGAAAGTCACACGTTTATAATCAGCAGAAAGTGTTTTTTAGTGACTGTATGTTTGGTTGATAACTGCAAGTCTAGATTCTCTTAATGTCAAGGTCGAGTGACTCCAAGGGTATTTCCAAAGTAACGCATATGTAAATGTCATGCGATAACAACTGTCTATAAGTTCTCTGGTCTGCATTGTATGTCAGACAATTTCATATTGGCTCCTTTGAAGCTTAGAAGCTTGAATAAAGCTGTTTCAGATGACCCCGAATCACTGAGAGTTAATTTTTCTAAGGGGTACTTTGCACGCTGCGACATCGCTCTCCGATGGTAGCGATGCCAAGCGCGATAGTCCCCGCCCCCGTCGCACATGCGATATCTTGTGATAGCTGCCGTAGCGGGTCATTAGCATAATGCATCCAATTCTCTCACATCGAATGCCACATGCTAGTGTGACTCCAGGCTGGAAACACATCTATGCGAGTAAAATCGGTCCGACTGGGCTGAAAAAAACTCGGCTGATTTTAGTTCACGTTAGGTGCGAGTGCAACGCAAGTGCGATGCTTTTTCTGAATAAATTAATGATTTTACTAGCGTGTGTAATGCGTGTGTAATGCGTGTGTAATGCGTGTGTAATGCGTGTGTAATGCGCGTGTAATGCGTGTGTAATGTGTGTGTAATGCGTATTTTTTACTATGTCATCTGCCATTCAGCGCTGTTACATGGCCGCTGACAGCAGACACAGACAGCCATGAAGCAGAGCTGAATGGCAGATGACAGCAGACACAGACAGCCATGAAGCAGAGCTGAATGGCAGATGACAGCAGACACAGACAGAGCTGCACGATCAGAATGAACTCGGGTTAACTTCACCCGACTTCATTGTCATGCTGCGGCTCTGTCTGTGCCGCGTCCTGATTAGCGGTCACCAGTGAAGGATTCACCGGTGACCGCTAAACTCCTGAGTAACTGAATTGAGCAGCCCTCTCTCATATGCATACCGTTCCCCGATCTCCGGCGCGGCGCTGCACGGCATTCACACTGCTCCGGCGGCTTTAACTATTTTGAAAAAGCCGGCCGCTCATTAAACAATCTCGTATTCCCTGCTTTCCCCGCCCACAGGCGCCTATGATTGGTTGCAGTGAGACACGCCCCCACGTTGAGTGACAGGTGTCACACTGCACCCAATCACAGCAGCCGGTGGGCGTGTCTATACTGTGCAGTGAAATAAATAATTAAATAATTTAAAAAACGGCGTGCGGTCCCCCCCAATTTTAATACCAGCCAGATAAAGCCATACGGCTGAAGGCTGGTATTCTCAGGATGGGGAGCTCCACGTTATGGGGAGCCCCCCAGCCTAACAATATCAGTCAGCAGCCGCCCAGAATTGCCGCATACATTAGATGCAACAGTTCTGGAACTGTACCCGGCTCTTCCCGATTTGCCCTGGTGCGTTGGTAAATCGGGGTAATAAGGAGTTATTGGCAGCCCATAGCTGCCACTAAATCCTAGATTAATCATGTCGTCTCCACGAGATACCTTCCATGATTAATCTGTAAATTACAGTAAATAAACACACACACATGAAAAAATCATTTATTAGAAATAAAAAACACTAACAAATTCCCTGGTTCACCAATTTAATAAGCCCCAAAAAGCCCTCCATGTCCGGTGTAATCCAGGATGGTCTGGCGTCGCTTCCAGCTCTGCTGCATGAAGGTGACCGGAGCTGCAGAAGACACCGACGCTCCTGTCAGCTCCACGCAGCAACTCAGGTGAGTAGCGCGATTAGCTGAGCTATCACTGAGGTTACCCGTGGCCACCACTGTATCCAGTGACAGTGGGTAACCTCAGTGACAGCTCAGCTGATCGCGCTACTCACCTCATTTGCTGCGTGGAGGTGACAGGAGCGGCGGTGTATTCTGCAGCTCCTGTCACCTTCATGCAGCAGAGCTGGAAGCGACGCTGGACCATCCTGGATTACACTGGACATGGAGGGCTTTTTGGGGCTTATTAAATTGGTGAACCAGGGAATTTGTGTTTTTTATTTCTAATAAATGTTTTTTTCAGGTGTGTGTGTGTTTATTTACTGTAATTTACAGATTAATCATGGAAGGTATCTCGTGGAGACACCTGACATGATTAATCTAGGACTTATTGGCAGCTATGGGCTGCCATTAACTCCTTATTACCCCGATTTGCCAACGCACCAGGGCAAATCGGGAAGAGCCGGGTACAGTTCCAGAACTGTCGCATCTAATGTATGCGGCAATTCTGGGCGGCTGCTGACTGATATTGTTAGGCTGGGGGGCTCCCCATAACGTGGAGCTCCCCATCCTGAGAATACCAGCCTTCAGCCGTATGGCTTTATCTGGCTGGTATTAAAATTGGGGGGACCGCACGCCGTTTTTTTAATTATTTAATTATTTATTTCACTACACAGTATAGACATGCCCACCGGCTGCTGTGATTGGGTGCAGTGAGACACCTGTCACTCAGCGTGGGGGCGTGTGTCACAAACCACCGGGGGGGTCACTCAGAAATCCCCCGCGCTGGCTACCAGTACGTCACAATCGGGGGGTAACAAGTGGGGGTCACCCCTCCTTTATACCTCCCGACCGAGAGAGCACGTGATGCGCTCTCTAGCGCCCCTCTTATAGTCAGGCCAATTATGGAATTGCCCGACAATAAGCAAGGAGGCCGCTATACTACTTATGCCGATTATTGAAGGGTCCCCGGTGAGAGTAGGGTATATATTCCCCCGACCTCCGCGGGCGGAATATATAAAATCTCCCCGAATCTCACTGGCCTCCCCACAATAATCCTTGGCACAAACTCGCTGCCACCAACCGCTTCACGGTAACTACTAGCCGAACACACAGACGTGGGATTCAAGATCGAGATAACAGAACAGCCCAAGATTAATTATATAATTTAATCAGCCTAACGCACACTAGAAAATACAATATATACAATAGGGAATCTACAGAATATACATATGTCAGAGTACAGTTACAGATAAAGCATGGTTTACAGACAGGTATGCAATTCAATCAGTTACCTTGTGCGTCTGGCCACAGGGGGGCGCTGTAGACCAGGTTTCCAGGAACTCCCACAGATGTTTCTCACACGTGACCCCCAGCGAAAGAACACTGGAAAATGGCCGAAGTAGGGTTATCAACCTGGACAAATCCAGGTCCCCTCCTACCTTCGTGACCTCAGAGGGAGCACTGCTCCACCCCTGGCTGGAGTTATGGACAAAATCCACAACATGAAATATGGCCATAACTTGGCCTGGGAGCGTCGTAGGCGGACGCCAATGCTCTCATTGTGACAGTTATGAATTTAGCTACAGAATGAGAGGTTTCATGACTTGTCTACTAGTTCCACATTGGCTGATATCACGCCTGGGGTATTTCCCAAGCTCCCGCTCCCATAAAAAAGGTGTGCCAGCATCGTCCGCATGCGAAAACACCATTTTTATGGTTGCCGTATTTATCGGAAATATGGCTTGCGAGATATGAACCATTTTTTACTGGAGTCGTTCTGTCTGGCTAGTTCCAGAGCCTTATAATGAGATACAACTCTTGTTACAGGGTGACGGCAGGGAGTCATCCTGTGTCCTTTGTTCCCACATCACCTAATTTCCATCTCACAGGAGATGGCCATGGGATGGGTTGCTAAACAAGTTGTGTGAAGGAAAGGGGGGGTGACACCAGGAGAGGGCTTCCTGACATAACTTGAATATCATGATTTATCGTCATATCTCCGGATTTACCTCACACCTCCCCCCTTTTGAGGGCGCTAGGGGGCAGCACACTCCGGTGTTCCCCCGTGCGCCCGTCCGCGACCTCTCTTTGTCGGGACAGCCCGTCTGCGTTACCGTGGTCACGGCCCCTTTTGTGGCAAATGGTGAAGTTGTATTGCTGGAGCGCAAGGCTCCATCGCAACAGTCGCCCATTCGTCCCAGAGACGGTGTGCAACCAGCTGAGGGGGTTGTGGTCCGTCTCCACGATGAAGTGGCGCCCGTATAGATAGGGTTGCAGACGCTGCAGGGCCCACACTATGGCCAGGCACTCCTTCTCCATTGTGGAATAGGCCACTTCCCTCGGTAACAGTTTCCTGCTCAGGTACAAGACTGGGTGCTCTTGGCTCGCAGAGTCCACCTGGCTGAGCACCGCACCGAGGCCGAAGTCACTGGCGTCGGTCTGTACTACAAACGGCCGCGTGAAGTCGGCTGCCTGTAGCACGGGCGGGCTGGACAGGGCGTCCTTTAGGGCCCGGAAGGCTGTCTCGCAGTCCATTGTCCATTCGACTGCAGAGGGCAGCTTCTTCTTGGTGAGGTCCGTCAGGGGCTTTGCCAGGCTACTATAGCATGGAACAAACCTCCTATAGTACCCAGCGGTCCCCAAGAAGGACATCACCTGCTTCTTGGTCCTGGGGGTGGGCCAGGATGCGATGGCCTCCACTTTCTCAGGCTCGGGCTTCAGTGTTCCCCCGCCTACCCGGTGACCGAGGTACTGGACCTCGCTCATGGCCAGCTGACACTTGCCCGGCTTGATGGTCAAACCTGCCCGGTGGACCCGCCTGAGCACCTGTGCTAGATGCTCTAGGTGATCTTCCCAGGTGGGACTGAAGACGGCAATGTCATCCAGGTACGCGGCCGCGTACCCTTCAAGTCCCTTGAGCAGGGTGTTGACCATCCGCTGGAAAGTGGCAGGGGCATTCCTCATCCCGAATGGCATCACCGTGGACTCGTACAGTCCAAATGGGGTAATAAAGGCAGAGCGTTCCCTGGCCTTGCGAGTCAGGGGGATCTGCCAATATCCCCGGCTCAGGTCCATGATGGTCAGGTACTGAGCCCCGGCCAACTGATCGAGCAGGTCATCGATGCGTGGCATTGGGTACGCATCGGCGACCGTGACAGCATTGAGCCCCCTGTAGTCCACGCAGAACCGAGTGGTTCTGTCCTTCTTAGGGACGAGGACTACAGGCGAGGCCCAAGCGCTGTTGGATGCCTGGATCACCCCCAGCTTCAGCATCTCGTCAATCTCCTGGCGCATGTGTTGCTGCACCTCCAGGGAGACCCGATATGCTGAACGCCGGATCGGGGGATGATCCCCAGTGTCCACGTGATGGACAGCCAAGTCAGTCCTTCCGGGCTGGTTGGTAAACAACCCCCGGAAGGGGTGTAGGGTGGCCCACAGCTGGGACCGTTGGTCCTCCAAGAGCTGGTGGCCAACCTCCACATCCTCAATGGATCCGCCTGCCCTGACCTGGGCTAGCATATCCAAGAGGGTTTCCGCTTCTCCCTCCTCGGGCAGGTTGCACACAGGGAGTGCACATGCCTCCCGCTCATGATGTGCCTTCATCATGTTCACATGGAAGGGCTTCCGCCTTCCACGGGCAGGGTCCAGGGTGACCAGGTACGTTACAGGGTTGAGCTGCTGGTACACGAGGTATGGGCCTTCCCAGGCTGCCTGAAGCTTGTCCTGTGGTACGGGGACCAGTACCCACACCTTTTGACCCACTTGGTAGGTCCTCTCACAAGCGTTCTGGTCGTACCAACGCTTCTGATCGGCCTGGGCTTGAGCCATATTGTCGTGTACCAGTTGCGTCAAGGCCTGCATTTTGTCCCGGAAGCGCATGACATACTCGATAACCGACACTCCAGGGGTGGCCAAATCCCCTTCCCAAGCCTCTTTCACCAGAGCCAGGGGGCCCCGCACACGTCGCCCGTACAGGAGCTCAAACGGTGAGAATCCTGTTGAGGCCTGTGGAACCTCCCGGTAAGCAAATAACAGGTGTGGGAGATACCGCTCCCAGTCACGCCCATGGGAGTCGACCAACATCTTAAGCATCTGCTTTAAGGTGCCATTGAACCGCTCGCACAGGCCATTAGTCTGTGGATGGTACGGGCTGGCCACCAGATGTCGCACCTGGACTTGCTTACAGAGGGCCTCCATCAGCTGGGACATGAATTGGGTCCCCCGGTCAGTGAGCATTTCCTGGGGAAAACCCACTCGGGAGAAAATCTCCAGCAATGCGGTGGCCACCTTGTCAGCCCGAATGGACGACAAGGCCACTGCTTCTGGGTACCGGGTGGCATAGTCCACTACCGTCAGTATGAAGCGTTTCCCGGAGCTGCTGGGGATGGCCAGCGGGCCGACCAGATCCACAGCCACCCTCCTGAAAGGCTCATCGATGATTGGCAGAGATACTAGTGGGGCTTTGGGGTGTGGCCCCGCCTTCCCCACTCTCTGACAGGTTTCACACGAACGGCAGTAGGCAGCCACATCGGCCCCCATTTTTGGCCAGTAGAAATGCTGGTTTAACCTGGCCTTGGTCTTAGCGATCCCTAGGTGTCCGGCCATCGGAATCTCATGTGCGATCCGCAACAACTCCGTCCGGAACGGATAGGGTACCACCAACTGTCGGTCCCTGGGCCACGCCTCCGGTGAACCCTGCTGGACCGTGGCCCGGTACAGCCGTCCTTGGTCCCAGACCACTCGCTCCGGGTCCGAGTCCGAGGGAGGCTGTGCCGCCTGCTCCTTAAGAGCTTTCAGGCTGTCGTCAGCTTCTAACGCTGCCTGAAACCCCTGACTAGATGTGGCCAGAATCGACGAGACTGTCACATCTTCGGTCAGTACCCCGGGACCTGTGTCCTGGCCTCCACCTGACTCGGCTGCCACTGGGTCAGAAGGGGAAGAGCTATCGGACCTCTGGGAGGCCCCTTGGCTTCCCGCACTCCCACTGCGGGTGACAGCGGCCACAGCCGCTGCGACCGTGGGTCGTGCCTGCTCCTCCTCCGTTCCTGACCAAGTTGCCGGTTCAGGCAGACCTACCTGGCTTCCTGACACCCCGGTTGTGGGGGAACCATGCACCGAGATCTTACCTGGGAGCACTTCCGCTCCTGGACCGGCCCCAATCTCACCTGCCTGTTCCCCTCCTGCAGCAACAGAACCCCGCTGTGAAATCTCTGGGGACCCCACATTTGCTGTGGTAGCCCCCACCCCACACACTGGTCCTCCCCCTGCAGCACCCTGCTCTCTGCTTATCCCTGCAGAGGGCAACAGATCCCAGCTCACTGGCTGGTTACTTGTAGAGGCATTGTCACACCTTTCTCTGACCCCCTCCCCTGTCACAGCGGCAGCTGTGTGTGTGTCTATGGTGTCTATGCAAGCAGAAATATCAGAGTTCACTCCCTCCTCCCTTACATCATTCATAGATAACACATTAACATTGTCCGGAGGCATGTCAGTACTGGCTGAAGGTTCAGCCCTTGGTTGGGGCCCAAACTGGGAGGTTATCTGCCCCAAATCTGTCCCAAGTAGCACGTTCGCGGGGATCCGATCAGTTACCCCCACCTCCCTCACCCCTCGCCCTGCGCCCCAGTCCACATAAATGTCAGCAACAGGCAGCGCCGGGTCAATGCCTCCAATCCCGGAGACAGCGAGGGTTTTTCCAGGGAGCAAGTCTTGGGGGGACACCATCTCAGGCCGCACCAGAGTCACCTCCGAGGCGCTGTCTCGCAGTCCCATGGTCACAGACCGGCCGACGGTGACAGGTTGGAAGCTGTCCAGGGACCTACCACCACCCCCACCCACACAATACACCTTGGGCGGCCCTTGGGACGGGGACGGAGCCGGGGCCTTGGGACGCTGAGGGCACATGGCCTTGAAGTGTCCAGGTAGGTTGCACTGGTGGCACCGTCTTGGTTCTGCCACGGGCCTGGAGAGGGGAGTTGAGGGGGACACCCCCTGCAGTCTAGGGGCAGGTGGGGCAGTCGCAGAGTTCATCTTACCCCCTCTCCAGGTGCTGCTGGTGGCTGCTCTCCTGGCTTCAGGAGCCCGATTGTTGGTGTAGTCATCGGCCAGGGCAGCTGTAGCCGTGGACCCCTTTGGCTTCTGGTCTCGGATGAACTGGCGGAGATCCTCAGGGCAGTTCCACAAGAGTTGCTCCGTGATGACCAAGTCCAGGATCTCTGGTCCGGTGGAAAGCTGCAGGCCTTGGGTCCAGTGGTCGGCAGCTCGGGCAAGTGCCCGCCGGTGGTCAGCCCAGGAGTCCTTTGGTCCCTTCTGCAGGGTCCGGAACTTCTTGCGGTAGGACTCCGGAGTGAGGTTGTACTGTTGGATCAGGGCCCGCTTGATGGTGTCGTAGCCCTGATCTGCCTCAGCAGGCAAGTCCCCAAGGATTTCCAGGGCCTTACCCCTTAAACGGGGGGTCAGGTATTTGGCCCACTGGTCCTTGTCCAGATGGTGCTGCAAGCAAGTCCGTTCAAAAGCAGTCAAGAAAGAGTCCAAGTCTCCATCCTTCTCCAGCACTGGGAAGTCCTCAACACGGACCTTTGGAAGTTTGGTGTCTTGAAGGTCACGTGTGGCTGATGAGGGCTGGAGCTTGGCTAGATGCAGCTGGTAGTCACGGTCTGCCTGTCGCTCCGCAGCCTCACGCTCCGCCTGGCGCTCTTCACGCGCTGCTTGCCGCTCCGCAGCCTCAGCATCACGCGCTGCCTGCCGCTCTGCCCTGCGCTCTGCCAGGAGTTCCTTGTAGCCCTTCTGGTCTCCAGCCTGGAGAAGGGCCATAGCCATTTGAAGAAGGCTATCCGAGCCTCCCAGGCTCGGTGGAATGGCACGTGGTGATCTGCGGCCCGCTGCGGAGCCTGGTGCTTCACTGTCCATTGCAGAGCGGAGGGCTGGCATCTGGCTCGTTGAGGACCCTTGGGTGAGCTGCTCCTCATCTTGTCCAGCAGTGCCAGGTTGTGCAATGTCCTCTGCAGAGCGGTTCTCTGGCGTCGAGCTCCTGGAGGACTCGTGGGCAACCTCCTCATTACTGTCCACAGCACCGTCCTCCCTCTCTTCGGCTCCTGCCTTAGCATTGGCCAGTTGCATAGCTCTGCTCCTGGTGCCATCAGCCATTCTTGCAGACTTTTGGTCACTGACACAGAACTGACACCTGATGCCTCCACACACCTTACAGTATCTGCACTCTGACACTCTAGTGTTGAGCTGGTCTGAAGACCCCAGCAGCCACAGCTGCTGCAGGCAGTCTTTAGTGTCTGGGAGTATGGGTCTCACACTCACACACACTATTATCTCGATCCCACCGCTTGCCACCAATATGTCACAAACCACCGGGGGGGTCACTCAGAAATCCCCCGCGCTGGCTACCAGTACGTCACAATCGGGGGGTAACAAGTGGGGGTCACCCCTCCTTTATACCTCCCGACCGAGAGAGCACGTGATGCGCTCTCTAGCGCCCCTCTTATAGTCAGGCCAATTATGGAATTGCCCGACAATAAGCAAGGAGGCCGCTATACTACTTATGCCGATTATTGAAGGGTCCCCGGTGAGAGTAGGGTATATATTCCCCCGACCTCCGCGGGCGGAATATATAAAATCTCCCCGAATCTCACTGGCCTCCCCACAATAATCCTTGGCACAAACTCGCTGCCACCAACCGCTTCACGGTAACTACTAGCCGAACACACAGACGTGGGATTCAAGATCGAGATAACAGAACAGCCCAAGATTAATTATATAATTTAATCAGCCTAACGCACACTAGAAAATACAATATATACAATAGGGAATCTACAGAATATACATATGTCAGAGTACAGTTACAGATAAAGCATGGTTTACAGACAGGTATGCAATTCAATCAGTTACCTTGTGCGTCTGGCCACAGGGGGGCGCTGTAGACCAGGTTTCCAGGAACTCCCACAGATGTTTCTCACACGTGACCCCCAGCGAAAGAACACTGGAAAATGGCCGAAGTAGGGTTATCAACCTGGACAAATCCAGGTCCCCTCCTACCTTCGTGACCTCAGAGGGAGCACTGCTCCACCCCTGGCTGGAGTTATGGACAAAATCCACAACATGGAATATGGCCATAACTTGGCCTGGGAGCGTCGTAGGCGGACGCCAATGCTCTCATTGTGACAGTTATGAATTTAGCTACAGAATGAGAGGTTTCATGACCTGTCTACTAGTTCCACATTGGCTGATATCACGCCTGGGGTATTTCCCAAGCTCCCGCTCCCATAAAAAAGGTGTGCCAGCATCGTCCGCATGCGAAAACACCATTTTTATGGTTGCCGTATTTATCGGAAATATGGCTTGCGAGATATGAACCATTTTTTACTGGAGTCGTTCTGTCTGGCTAGTTCCAGAGCCTTATAATGAGATACAACTCTTGTTACAGGGTGACGGCAGGGAGTCATCCTGTGTCCTTTGTTCCCACATCACCTAATTTCCATCTCACAGGAGATGGCCATGGGATGGGTTGCTAAACAAGTTGTGTGAAGGAAAGGGGGGGTGACACCAGGAGAGGGCTTCCTGACATAACTTGAATATCATGATTTATCGTCATATCTCCGGATTTACCTCACAGCGTGTCTCACTGCAACCAATCATAGGCGCCTGTAGGCGGGCAAAGCAGGGAATATGTGATTGTTTAATGAGCGGCCGGCTTTTTCAAAATAGTAAAAGCCACCGGAGCAGTGTCAATGCCGTGCAGCGCCGCGCCGGGGATCGGGGAACGGTGAGTATGAGAGAGGAGGGGAAAATGACCGACAGACTGTGAGAGAGGGACAGAGATAGTGACGGACCGACAGAGAGAGAATAGAGACCGAGAGGGAGAGACCGACTGACAGAGAATAGTGATTGACAGACCGACAGACATAGAGACCGAGAGGGAGAGACCGACTGACAGAGAATAGTGATTGACAGACATTGTGAGACATCGCTCGTTTCCAGTGTTTTAGGAAACATGCGAGAAATGTATTTAGAAAATCGGATGTCACTAGGATGGTGTGAGTGCCGTCCCGTGACATCCGATTTTTTACACGCTCCCATAGACTTGCATTGGAGAAACTTGCAGTAGAAACTCGCAAAAAAGCATCATGCTGCGATTTTTTTCTCAGTCCGATTTGGACTGAGAAAAAAAAAAAATCGCAGATGAGAGCTGAATCATTCACTAACATGTGTCCGATTCCAATGCGAGATTTTCTCACATTGCTCTACTGCGAGAAACTCGCAAGTGAGAAGCAGCCCTTACCCTGATTTATTTTCATCTGGACTGCTGCAACCCTTTATTAATCAGTTTCCCTCTTAGGGTACTTTCACACTTGCGTTCAGCGCAGTCCGTCACTATGGAGAATAGCGCAGTCCGTTAACGCACTGCGCTATTCTCCATAGACTTGTATGGACGACGCACTGTAACGCAAGTGTCTGCGTTGCATCCGCTGGACGACGCAGCGTCGTTATTTTGACGCTGCGTCGGGCGGAAGAAACGCAGCATGTAACCTTTTTTTGAGCAGCGCAATCCGTAGGATTTCACTGCGCATGCTCTTTTTTTTTAAATCAAACTTTATTTTGTCTCGCGGTGGTCGAACGTTCAGCTGAGCGCCCGCCCGCCGACATGCCCGGCCGCCGGCAAGTGAGAGCGCTCAGCTGAGCGACCAGCCGCCAGCAAGTGAGAGTGCTCAGCTGAGCGCCCGCCGGCATGCCTGGCCGCCTGCAAGTGACAGCGCTCAGCTGAGCGCCCGCCGGCATGCCCGGACGCCGGCAAGTGACAGCGCTCAGCTGAGCGCCCGCCGGCATGCCTGGCCGCCTGCAAGTGACAGCGCTCAGCTGAGCGCCCGCCGGCATGCCCGGACGCCGGCAAGTGACAGCGCTCAGCTGAGCGACCGGCCGCCGGCTATTGAGAGCGATCAGCTGATCGTTCACAATAGTCTGCTGCATGTAAAACTGTAAAGAATAAAAAAAAAAAAAAAAGCTTTCCGTTGTTTTGTACGATCCGTAGCATCCATTGTGCCACTATATGCAACGCATCCGTTGCATCCATCACACAATGCAATGCTACGGAAGCCGTCCAACGCAAGTGTGAAAGTAGCCTTACTCAGAGGTGTAGCTAGGTGTTCTATTCAAGAGGGGGTGAAACTTCTAAATGGGCTACTAATCAGGTAACCATGTTTACCCCTCTGTTACAGCCTGTGCCCCTCTATCCCACACAGCCTGACTCCCTCTGTCACACCCTGCTCCCCCATGTCACAGTCTGACTCCCTCTGTCACAGCCTCAACTGCTCTGTCACAGCCTGCACCCCCCTCTCAGCCTCTGCAGCGCTCCCCTGTATTAAATCCCCTTTCCCCTCCTCCCTTGAAAAAAATGCCGGATTTGCTACTTGGCCCGGCAAAGGGGAAAACAAACAAACAAACTGGCGGGCTAACATGGCCCTAGGTGGCAGTAGCTCCTAGTGGGCAATTCTAGGTCATGGGTCCAGGTGAACGCCTCCTCTGCCAACCCAGTATCTATAGTACTGCTCTACTAAACTCTACCATCTATCCTGAATGCAACAGCCAGGCTCCTATTTCTGTCCAGCCGCTACACCGAAGCCTCCACCTTGTGCCAGTCATTGCACTGGTTACCCAATCGCTACAGGGTCCAGTATAAACTTCTCTCTAAAGCTCTCCACCTTTCTGCACTGCTGTCCTACATCTCCTCCCTCATCTCTGGCACCCTTTTCGCTATTGATGTGTAATGTCTTATATATTTTGTCCATGTCCCCTCTTGGCTATAAAGTGCTGCCGATTATGTCAGTGCTGTAGAAAAATGTATTATTATTATTATTATTATTATATTATTATTATTGACAGCACATGGACACAATATATTCTATAGGGTTTTTCAAGTGTCGGATTTTTCTGCTGACTGATGGTCTGTTAAAAAAAAAAGAGAGTCATTACTTGCTTGTAAATAAGGTCTAAATGTCTTCGCACAGAAAACTTCCCAGGCGACCTTTGATTTTACTACTGGAAACAATGACACAGTGATCTCACCAGCTTCGATGCAATTTAGCCGCAGTTTGCTCCTACATCCAGCAGAGGGCGCAGGTTTGCGGTTTTCATAACTGTAGTTCCCACCCAGTAACCAGCAGAGGGCGCAGGTTTGCAATGTTTTCGTAGTTGCAGTTCCAGTGTAGCAGCCAGCAGATGGCGCACGTTTGCAATGTTTTCATAACTGTAGTTCCCACCCAGCAGCCAGCAGAGGGCGCAGGTTTGCAATGTTTTCGTAGTTGTAGTTCCCACCCAGCAGCCAGCAGAGGGCGCAGGTTTGCAATGTTTTCATAACTGTAGTTCCCACCCAGCAGCCAGCAGATGGCGCACGTTTGCAATAACTGTAGTTCCCACCCAGCAGCCAGCAGAGGGCACAGGTTTGCAATGTTTTCGTAGTTGCAGTTCCAGTGTAGCAGCCAGCAGAGGGCGCACATTTGCAATGTTTTCATAACTGTAGTTCCCACCCAGCAGCCAGCAGAGGGCGCACGTTTGCAATGTTTTCATAACTGTAGTTCCCACCCAGCAGCCAGCAGAGGGCGCAGGTTTGCAATGTTTTCGTAGTTGCAGTTCCCGTGTAGCAGCCAGCAGAGGGCGCAGGTTTGCAATGTTTTCGTAGTTGCAGTTCCCCTGTAGCAGCCAGCAGAGGGCGCTGAGAGTGAGAATTTTGCAATGATCTCATCCTTTTGAACGAGTTGAGGCTTCAGTTTTCATTCAGTTTGTTGTTGGCTGCAGGGTGGAAGGAGGCGACGTGTGAAGCATGAGGGAGCAGGCTGTGCCCTGTGTGCAGCTCTTCCCCCTGGAGATGAAGTGAAGCTGTGTGCTGCCTCCCTTGTGTAACTCCCTGCCCTCCTCCTGCCAGCATGGATGGGCTGCTTGTTGTCTTCCTCATATCCCTGGGCATGTTCCTGGGCTGCTTCCTCTTGGGTCTGATCCCTCTAGCAGTGAAACTCTCCGAGGTGAGTGTGTTATTCATGGAGAATGGTTGGTTTCTGTAGGGTGTTGGCAGGGAAGGGGTTAATATCTAGTGCAGAGGTTCTGGAATGTTGCCCTGCTGCTGTTACATTGTATCTATGCGTGATACTGCAATGTGTCAATATTATTGTAGATACTATCAACCTATGAGGGTCTTATTATGGAGGCCATGTGATGCCAGTCTGTCCCCCCCATGATTTACATTATTAGTAAATCAGTCACATTGTCAGCAAAAAGTAAGAGGCTCCTCAATGTATCTGTCAGAAAAAGCCTAAAAACTAAGGTCATTCAGCACCAATTTATAATGCAATTTCACCATGATCTGTAAAATAACCACGTGTGTGTATATATGTGTGTGTGTGTGTATATATGTGTGTGTGTGTGTATGTGTGTGTGTATATGTGTGTGTGTGTGTGTGTGTGTATATATATATGTGTGTGTGTGTGTATATATATATGTGTGTGTGTGTGTATATATATATGTGTGTGTGTGTGTGTATATATATATATGTGTGTGTGTGTGTGTATATATATATGTGTGTGTGTGTGTGTGTATATATATATATATGTGTGTGTGTGTGTGTGTGTGTGTGTGTGTATATGTATGTGTGTGTGTGTGTGTGTGTGGAGACAGAGATCTCTCTGTGTGTATGTTTTATATATATATATATCTACACACACACACACCTTGTAGACTGTGAGCCCTCGCGGGCAGGGACCTCTCCTGTACCTGTCTGTGCCTTGTATTGTTTGATTATTGTGCTTGTCCCTATTATGTACACCCCTTACACATGTAAAGCGCCATGGAATAAATGGCGCTATAATAATAAAAAATAATACATACAGTGTGTCCACCGCCATTAACTTGAGAACGGCGGCAGCTATAGGCATAGAAGTGGAGTCTAGGTATAGTAAAGTAGCCATGCGCTACGCAATGAAACCACATATAGCGCCACCTGGTGGAAAACAACGGAGTTAGCATTTTTATCTCAAAAACGGAACGAGATAGAGAAAAATAGTGAATTACAGAGTTGTAGGGCATCATCAATTCAATACGAATTGACACCTTGCATACAAAAATGCTATGATTAGAACGTGTAAAACTCTCAAGGCTGCGGACGTGAAGCGATACCTCATGGAGACCTTCCTACAAGTCATTGGGTATGGTGGCTGTGTGGAGTGGCCTCCGCTCACCTGACCTGACCCCATTGAACTTTTTTCTGTGAGGTCACATCAAACAGCCGGTGTATGCGACCCCTCCACCAACATTGCAGGACCTACGACCACGTATCACAGATGCTTGTGCAAACGTGTCACCTACCATATTGCACAACGTGCAGCAAGATACAGTATGCTGTGCAGAGGCCAGATGTGCATTGCAGCTGACGGGGGACACTTTGAGCATTAAAGTTAAATGAGCGCCATATGCGTGACCAGTATTCAATGTTTTGGGGGTCATGGGTTTCATATCATAGCATTTTTGTATGCACGGTGTCGATTCGTATTGAATTGATGATGCTCTACAATTTTTCAATTCACTTTTTTTCTCTCTCGTTCCGTTTTCGAGATATAAATGGTAACTCCGTTGTTTTCCACCAGGTGGCGCTATAGGTGGTTTCATTGCATAGCGCATGGCTACTTTACTATACCTAGACACCACTTCTATGCCTATAGCTGCCGCCGCTCTCAAGTTAATGGCGGTGGACAGGATATGGGTAGACACACTGTATGTATGTGCGTATGTATTTATGTATGTATGTATGTATGTATATATGTGTGTGTGTGTGTGTGTATATATATATATATATACATACACACTTTGTGGGAACCGCTCTCTCAAAAAGGTTTTTTTCCAGAACTTTAGTAATGATTCACCTCCCAGCAGAGTTGTTGGCGGGCAATTCGGGCACATGATGCAATGAAGATGAAATAATAGGATACGGCTGCCTCAGAAATTGAGATCACTGTATCGCTTGCGATGTCGCAGTCATTGATTTCCTATAGTGTTTTGCGTTACGCGTTGCAATGGTTTCCAAATGTGTTAAAATTTACGTCGCTGGCAACTCTTTTGCCGTAGACTTTAATGTATAGGTCCCTAAAAAAGCCAGCGATGGAAATACTGTAACCCCACAACAGAATATAAGTCACTGGAAAAGACAAGAAAAAAGGGTTTGACAAACATTGACATGTGAATAAGGTTTTGAAGCCATTTTACGGTGGCCAACAATAGGCCGTACGAATGTGTTCCCATTCTTTGGGAGGGGGTGTGAACTGTATGGGGACCAAACCATTACATTAGGGAATGCCCATCCCCATACAGTTTGTAAGTCCCATGGTAAAAAGCCCTATTTTATGGCAGAGCAGAGGCGAGTCGTTGCTGGAACAGCAATCAATTATTCTTAATCTCCTCCATACCCATAGGAAAAAAAAACACAAAAAAAATATTGAAAGGTTCCGTACACACGAGACAATATTGTTGATGGGAATTTCTGCCGTAAAACCTCCAAAAATCCAAAGGGAAATCAGTAACGGAAATCTGGGATTAGGCTGTGTTCACATGTAGCGTAAATGCTGTTTGTTTGTTTTTTTTCCTGTTTTATTTTTGCAGAAAATCTGCTGCATTTACATGGCGAAGGACATTGGATGTGATTTCATGAAAACTCCTGCCCAACATATATTTTAAAGGGAATCTGTCACCAGATTTGGCCCCTATAAGCTGCGACCACCACTGAGCTCTTATATACAGCATTCTAGGCTACAGTACGGTATATAGGAGCCCAGGCCACAGTGTAGAACGTGACATTTTTTTTTATTATATTCCCCTAGGAGGCGATCCGGGCCAATGTTCGTCGCTGCTCTCTGGTCCGGCGCCACCTCTCTGCGGCGATCCCTGTCCTCCTTCTACCCAGGCCCGTGTGCATGATGTGTCCTACGTCAACCACACTAGCCAGCATTGCGGTCCTGCGCAGTCGCACTTTGATCTGCCCTGCTAGGGTTTTTTCTATAGGCTTCTATGAAGAGCCTGAAAAAAAGACAAGTAAAAAAAAAAAACATGTTGCATTTTTAAGTGCAGAATCAAAGCTTTTCTATAACATTAAATCATTAAAAATGTTGTTTCTAATCTGAAAAAAGAAAAAAAAAAAAACACATTAATCAGAGAAGATTGTTATTGGCTATTATGGCGCAGACAGCTGCAAAAAATAGGCAGGAAAAAATGAGCATGTGCACTATGTGAATAAAGCCTTATAAGTACAGATTTTCCTGGTAAGAAATAAATTTGGTTTGAAATCTACAATAAATCTGCAAAAAAAAACAAAAAAAAAAGTCAATTTCTGTAATGAAAATATCTGCACACGTGTAGATGAGGTTTGTAACATGTCCTGTACATCATACATGGCTTCTACTGTCATCCCATGATGTGGACGAGCCCTAGCTATAGGTGGCGCTTCCTCTGCCAGACTCTGCTTGGTCATGTTTTACAAACCTGTACTATTGATCTCAATGGGCACCATATGAATCCAGGAGAATGAGTACTGCGGAAGGAGAGCGCAATAGGGTCTTATCCGGTATAAAAATTAAACAGGAAGAAGAAACTCACCTTTTGAGGTTGAGAGAGTCACAACCCCTGTGAAGCATATTGTGGTATTAGCTGCAGCCCCGAAGTGTAGATCCTCAATCCAGTAGAGGAAGAAATCAGGTATATGCCGCGCTAATACTCCATTCAATATTGATAAAATTATTCCTTTATTGTTTGTATAGGTCTGCGCGTTTCAGAAACATCCGTCTCCTTCATCAGGACATGCAAAGGAACAGTGGGGAAAAAAAAGCTTTTTTTTTTCCACTGTTCCTTTGATTGTCCTGATGAAGGAGACGGATGTTACTGAAACGCGTAGACCTATACAAACAATAAAGGAATAATTTTATCAATATTGAATGGAGTATTAGCGCGGCATATACCTGATTTCTTCCTCTACTGGATTGACAATGGGCACCTTATAACAGAGCCAACACTTGGTGAACTCTGCATGCGCCAGGGTCCACAGCACCTTGGGGGGTCACTCTGCCCAGATTCCAGTTGTTGACATCCACCATGCAATGAGCGGGTTCAGGAGCGATCTATAGACAGCCGCCACCCAAGTCCAAAAGCTGTGAACGGAACGGCATTAAATGATTGGAAATGGTGGAGGGGGATGAGCAAGGTGTCATCCAATGTGAGTATGGAGCGTTGATAGCATTGTCATGGAGGCTACTTGAGGCCCCCCATAGTTGCCATGTATGTACACACATGAAACCGGTGCCTGCGCTTCACAGGAGATATTTACCATATACTGCAGAATTACAGTATTAGGCTCACCTATAGTGCCAAGCACTACGTCAGGGGGGTTTCTATTGGAATCCCCAAAAACCTGTATTCTGCCGGGAACCCCCCCCAAGGAGCTTTTTACTTGAATGAAGCCTGCAGTCGCTGTGGACATGGTCTGGCCTCCGTCCTGATTAACCAAATTTTTGTGCACGCCTGAAAAAAAAAAACCAAACACTACCAGCGCGGAGGCCAGGACAGAGGCTGGAATGGAGGCCAGACCGGGTCCACGGTGACTCAATTGCCTTCTTTCGAATGAATGGCGCTGTCGTGGTTCCGGTCCAAATATAGCTTTCAGACCCCCAATGTAGTAGTGCTTGATGGAGAGTGTGACCCTCGCCGTACAGGGACTAATAAAAAATGTCAACAAACTAAATAAAACAAATAAAAAAATAAAAAAAAAAATTGTATGTATGTATAAATCTACATTAGTGAGAGGCTCTGGTCACTGCTAATCAGACCACAAGAAGCGCTGAAGTACATACAGTCTGATATACAGCAGTAATGACCACGAAGGCTTCCATTTACTGACCGCAAACATGACATTTATACAATAGGAAACTGCTAAACTTCAAATTACACATTCAATATGTGATCATTTCCAAAACTGGAACATCCCTTTAAGTCAATCAGTCTCTTATTTGGGGTGGGCTGCTTAGAAATGCACAGTATGTTAGCCAAAGTCATCAGGCATTAATTATCAGTCCCAGCCGTGATAGTTTCATAGTTTTTGATGATGATGATGATGCACTGGACTCTCGGCCCTTGTACACTTGATAAACCACAATTTGGGGCACATTTTATCAAAACTGTCTTTGTTGCCCATAGCAACCAATCATAGCTCAGCTTTCATTGTGCCAGAGCTGTTTAGGAAATGAAAGCTAAGCTCTGATTGGTTGCTATGCTATGGATAACCATTTTTTTCTTTGTTTTTTTTTTTAGGCTGCTTTGATAACTGAGGCCTATGAGGTCAGAGCCTGATTAACACTAAAACTGTGTTTGTTGACCATAGCAACCAATCAGAGCACAGCTTCCATTTATTAAACATTCCTGGTAAAATGAAAGCAGCTCTGTGATTGGTTGCTATAGACAACAACAAAAAAAAACAAAACAAAGGCTGTTTTGCTATTGATTATAGATAACGATCTATACATTTTAAGCAGAGCGATTTTATAAATGATCATACGATATTGCACAATCGCTGTATGGTACCTAATAATGAAATCTCTATGAAGTGTATCATAAACCCGCCTAAGAGCGCAGGGACCTGTATACCGCCAGCTGTCTGTGTATACCGGTCTATACGGTGGTCAGGGAGTTGGCGGCATCTGTATAATGATGAGGGGAATATTATAAAGAGCGGCCATGGTGTATAATCCCATAATCCAGATAGAACAGGTGATGGCTGTCCTGCACATACACAGGTTGTTTATTAGCCAAGACCTCAGGGGAATATGTCACCTTGTGGCTCCGAATGTTTGTTCCAAGGTTTGTGTCACATTGGAGCCGGTATACTCTCGCTGTGGAGTTAGTGGAGTTAAAGGGTGTGTATACTTTTGAAATCAATTTTCTTTATATTGCTGCAATACCTCTAAGAAAAAAATGTAAAAAATTACCTTGATTTTTTTTTTTTTTAATTGAAAGTCTCCCCTCGTTTTGAGTATACAGCTCCTAAGCAGAGCAATGTTCCATAGTCACTCCCCCTGGCTTCCTCTTCCTGTTATGTAAAATAGGGGGCAAATGTGAAATTTCCCCCTTTAAAGGGAACCAAATATCAGGATTTTGGTATATAAGGTAAAGTGAGCGCAGTACTGGCACTATCGGGCACAGTCTCTATATACCATTAGTGGGCAGCTCGGATGTTTAGGCTGTGAAATCCAAGTTTATGAAGTTTGAAAATTCATCCACTTTTTGATTGACGTGTGCACCTCTCCAGATAATATCCGTGCGGGTTATGCACATGATGATGAGTTGGCGCCTGCGCATAGCGCTTCTCTCCGGCGCCATATCTTTGAAGCCCACATTACCCAGTTTTGTGTCTGAGAGGGTGGCGCATGCGCCCTCGCTTCTTCAGATCTCGTTGTGACCGCGGGAGCGTGCGCGGTCACAACAGGACTGGAGAACAGCTGATCTTACAGATTAGCTGCAGCAGACGATATCGTAGCAGACGTCTGCTGCAGCTAATCTGTAAGATTAGCTGTTCTCCAGTCCTGTTGTGACACCGCGCGCGGTCCCGCTGTCACAACGAGATCTGAAGAAGTGAGGGCGCATGTGCCGCTCTCTCGGACACAAAACTGGGTAATGCGGGCTTCAAAAACATGGCGCCGGAGATAAGCGCTATGCGCAGGCGCTAACTCCGACATCGTGTAATTGAAGAGAGAAATTTGCATACAGAGAGAGGGAGGAACAGGCGGCGGCGGCGGGGGGGTGGGGGGGGGGATCATGTGCATAACCCATCCGGATATTATCTGAAGAAGTGCACACGTCAATCAAAAAGTGGATGAATTTTCAAACTTCATAAACTTGGATTTACAGCCTAAACGTCCGAGCTGCCCACTAATGGTATATACAGCCTGTGCCTGATAGTGCCAGTACTGCACCTTACATACCAAAATCCTGATGTTTGGTTCCCTTTAATTTCCATCAACATCTGTAACCTTACATTAAAAATGAACTCTGGAGCATTGCAGGAGTGATGCGACGGAGATATCTGCTTGTGGATTGTGACAGGGCAGATTAGCGGGTTTGTGTACTTTAATCAGTGGAGCGCGGATGTCGGGCAGGGCAGCGACTCCTTACAGTATACTCCTCCTGGGCGACTGCCAGGCCATGACACGTGGACGGGTGGCAGACAATACATGGCGATTAGATGTGAACCATAGACACACACAACTCTCCAACATAATTTATAAATTGGATGTTTTTTTTGTTTTATGCAACGAAGGTATAAAAAAAAATGCAAAAGTATACAATCCCCTTAAATGGTTTAAGAATTTTTGCTGCCGTATTCGTCACAGATTCCAAGCCAAAATTAACATAAAAATGCAAAACGCATTTGATTGGAGAAACACGTATATAGTGCACAAGTTGCGTTTTTATCATTTCTACGAAAAAATTTCTTTGGCCCATTTAATGCATGTAAATTGCAGCAACGTGCACATTTGTTTCCTTTTTATGCGATTTTGTGCAAGGTTTTTGCCATATAAAGACAGCAAAAAAACACATTCGTTTGGTACTTTTTTTTGTCATTTTAGCAACTTTTCAACTGTCTCATTATCATCAGAGGCAGAATTACATTGACAACTCAGAAACCCTTCTACACAGCTTTTAACTAGAGATGAGTGAATCTTTGGAGGTTCGGTTTGCCATGTACATTCGAACCTTTAAAAAGTTTGGTTTTTGATCCCGACTTGATCTAAACCTCAATGGAAGTCAGTAATTGGACATTTCGTGGCTCCACCCACATGCCTCCAGCCATAAGCAAAACACTTCCGAGGGAGGGTGGGTGGGGTTTTTCATTTATTTTTTATTTTTTTTTGTGTGTGTGTGTGAGATTACATCTGATCACGCTGATTTTATCCCAAGTGCGAGCCATTCAAACACTGCACGCTGAGCATTACTCATACTCGCGCACAGCGCTGCTCGCATGAGAAGTTTGCACTCATAGATCACTCGAACGTCAAACCCGAACTTTGTTTTTTTGGAAGTCTGTTTCCGAACCCGAGCATCAAACCTCAGGTTCACTCATCTCTACTTTTAATACACAGGATCTAGCATTCATAATGTGTGATGTCACACCCGCCCCTGCTCCCCTGTACTTCACAATTAGAAATGAGCAGACCCATGAAAGTTCGGTTTGGCGGGTTCATCTGAACTTTAGATAAAGTTCGGTTTGTGACCCGGACTTCACCTGAACCTCAATGGAAGTCGCTAATTGAGCTGTTCAGGTCAGCCGTCCAACATGCACACACTCCTCTTTAGTTAAAAGCTGTGTAGAAGGGTTTCTGAGTTGTCAATATGATTCTGCCTCTGATGATAATGAGACAGTTGAAAAGTTGCTACAATGACAAAAAAAAAAAAGTGTACCAAACTGATGTTTTTTCACTTCCAGGGGAGGAAGGCGCATGAGGGCGAGGTTTTTTCATTTATTTTTTATTATTTTTTTTGGTGCACACTACATCCCATCACGCTGTTGTTACCCCCAGTGAGCGCCGTTCAAACACTACAATCAGCTTGCACAGGGCTGAGCACCAAGCGTACCCGAGCACAGTGCTGCGCGAGCGAGTAAAGTTCATACATAAAGCACCCGAACTCTGTTTATTCCTAAAAAAACAAACCTCGGGTTTTCTCATTTGTATTCACAATTACATGTGCACAGGCTCATCAGATGCTTGCATACATAAGATAAGGTCGGCGTCTGACCATTGTAAGGTTCTGTACATATGTTGTTTCCTGAAACAGGAACTAAAGAAGCCCCAGTGGGCAGCATGATAATTAGAAAATATAATAAGGGACCAAATACACTTTTCTATATTAGTTGTAATGAATCTGTGCATTTTTAACACCCATTGAGCTTATACCTATCAGACTGGTGTACGCTGTAGTTTTTGGGTTTTTTTCTTTCTTTGATCTGGCTCATAATGTTAAAGTGAACTCCACCATTGCCTCTTGTGCAATCTCTTTTGTGAGATCCCTGCTTGACTTGTAAATGCCTTTTCACTTGATCAGTTTGTGATTTTGTTATCCTCCCTTTTTGGATCCTACAGTCTTAGCTAATTATTTAGGCTTCTGTATACAATAATTGTAATAAAACTGGTTTATCCACTGGAGATCAACATCCTGGAGCATGATACATAGGAGAGAGAGAGTGTGTATGTATGTATGTATGTATGTGTGTGTATATATATATATATATATATATATATATATATATATATATATATATATATATATATATAATATATACACACACAGTGCCTACAAGTAGTATTCAACCCCCTGCAGATTTAGCAGGTTTGATAAGATGCAAATAAGTTAGAGCCTGCAAACTTCAAACAAGAGCAGGATTTATTAACAGATGCATAAATCTTACAAACCAACAAGTTATATTGCTCAGTTAAATTTTCAACATAAAAGTGTGGGTCAATTATTATTCAACCCCTAGGTTTAATATTTTGTGGAATAACCCTTGTTTGCAATTACAGCTAATAATCGTCTTTTATAAGACCTGATCAGGCCGGCACAGGTCTCTGGAGTTATCTTGGCCCACTCCTCCATGCAGATCTTCTCCAAGTTATCTAGGTTCTTTGGGTGTCTCATGTGGACTTTAATCTTGAGCTCCTTCCACAAGTTTTCAATTGGGTTAAGGTCAGGAGACTGACTAGGCCACTGCAACA
This sequence comes from Anomaloglossus baeobatrachus, assembly GCF_048569485.1. Taxonomy (NCBI): domain Eukaryota; kingdom Metazoa; phylum Chordata; class Amphibia; order Anura; family Aromobatidae; genus Anomaloglossus; species Anomaloglossus baeobatrachus. The sequence goes on along the minus strand of NC_134355.1, from coordinate 28,208,559 downwards.
CCTTGATTTTTTTTTCCCTCTTGAACCAGGCCTTGGTTTTCTTGGCTGTGTGCTTTGGGTCGTTGTCTTGTTGGAAGATGAAATGACGACCCATCTTAAGATCCTTGATGGAGGAACGGAGGTTCTTGGCCAAAACCTCCAGGTAGGCCGTGCTATCCATCTTCCCATGGATGCGGACCAGATGGCCAGGCCCCTTGGCTGAGAAACAGCCCCACAGCATGATGCTGCCACCGCCATGCTTGACTGTTGGGATGGTATTCTTGGGGTCGTATGCAGTGCCATCCAGTCTCCAAACGTCACGTGTGTGGTTGGCACCAAAGATCTCGATCTCATCAGACCAGAGAACCTTGAACCAGTCTGTCTCAGAGTCCTCCAAGTGATCATGAGCAAACTGTAGACGAGCCTTGACATGACGCTTTGAAAGTAAAGGTACCTTACGGGCTCGTCTGGAACGGAGACCATTGCGGTGGAGTACCGTTACTTATGGTATTGACTGAAACCAATGTCCCCACTGCAATGAGATCTTCCCGGAGCTCCTTCCTTGTTGTCCTTGGGTTAGCCTTGACTCTTCGGACAAGCCTGGCCTCGGCACGGGTGGAAACTTTCAAAGGCTGTCCAGGCCGTGGAAGGCTAGCAGTAGTTCCATAAGCCTTCTACTTCCAGATGATGCTCCCAACAGTGGAGACAGGTAGGCCCAACTCCTTGGAAAGGGTTTTGTACCCCTTGCCAGGCTTGTGACCCTCCATGATCTTGTCTTTGATGGCCTTGGAATGCTCCTTTGTCTTTCCCATGTTGACCAAGTATGAGTGCTGTTCACAAGTTTGGGGAGGGTCTTAATTAGTCAGAAAAGGCTGGAAAAAGAGATAATTAATCCAAACATGTGAAGCTCTTTGTTCTTTGTGCCTGAAATACTTCTTAATACTTTAGGGGAACCAAACAGAATTCTGGTGGTTTAAGGGGTAGAATAATAAATGACCCTCTGAATAAACTTTTCTCAATTTAAAAAAAAAAAAAAAAAAAGAAATAACATTCTTTTTTTCTGCATTTCACACCTCCAGGCTGATCTACAGTCCAAATGTCACAATGCCAAGTTAATAAGTTAATTCCGAATGTGTAAACCTGCTAAATCTGCAGGGGGTTGAATACTACTTGTAGGCACTGTGTATATGTGTATGTGTATGTGTGTGTGTGTGTGTATGTATATATATATATATATATAGATAGATTAAATTTTATAATATTCTCTTGTCTCGGTGCATTTTTTGCTATATACAGTGGCATGCGAGACGTTCGACCTACAATCATGCCCAGAGCTCCCTGGGTGATCGGAGATCATCTCTGGCCTCTGCTGTGAATACCGGCATATGGACTGAGGATGTCCAGTTCGGTCAGCTGTGATCTGCTGGCACCAAAAGTGAGATAGGGAGCAGGTAAATTGCCTTTATATACGGGCTTCATAGGCATGTCAGTAATTAGAGTGTGAGCTCCTGGGACTATTTATACAGTGCCTTGCAAAAGTATTCGGCCCCCTTGAATTTTTCAACCTTTTCCCACATTTCAGGCTTCAAACATAAAGATAAAAATGTTACATTTTATGGTGAAGAATCAACAACAATTGGGACACAATTGTGAAGGTGAACCATATTTATTGCTTATTTTAAATTTTTATAAAAAAAAATTAACTGAAAATTGGAGCTTACAATATTATTCATCCCCTTTACTTTCAGTGCAGCAAACTCACTCCAGAAGTTGATTGCGGATCTCTGAATGATCCAATGTTGTCATAAATGACTGATGATGATAAATATAATCCCCTGTGTGTAATCAAGTCTCCGTATAAATGCCCCTGCTCTGTGATAGTCTCAGGGTTCTGTTTAAAGCACAGAGAGCATCATGAAGACCAAGGAACACAACAGACAGGTCCGTGATACTGTTGTGGAGAAGTTTAAAGCTGGATTTGGTTACAAAAATATTTCCAAAACTTTAAACATCCCAAGAAGCACTGTGCAAGCGATCATATTGAAATGGAAGGAGTATCATACCACTGCAATTCTACCAAGACCCGGCCGTCCATCCAAACTATCATCTCAAACAAGGAGAAGACTGATCAGAGATGCAGCCAAGAGGCCCATGATCACTCTGGATGAACTGCAGAGATCTACAGCTGAGGTGGGAGAGTCTGTCCATAGGACAACAATCAGTCGTACACTGCACAAATCTGGCCTTTATTGAAGAGTGGCAAGAAGAAGCCATTTCTCAAAGATATCCATAAAAAGTGTTGTTTAAAGTTTGCCACAAGCCACTTGGAGACACCAAACACGTGGAAGAAGGTGCTCTGGTCAGATGAAACCAAAATCAAACTATTTGAGCACAATGCCAAACGATATGTTTGGTGTAAAAGCAACACAGCTCATCACCCTGAACACACCATCCCCAGTGTCAAACATGGTGGTGGCAGCATCATGGTTTTGGCCTGCTTTTCTTCAGCAGGGACAGGGAAGATGGTTAAAATTGATGGGAAGATGGATGGAGCCAAATACAGGACCATTCTTGAAGAAAACCTGTTGGAGTTGACTCGCCCACCCCAGGGCTATGGGACACCCGGTGCCGGGCCGGACTAGTCCGGTGGTAGTCAGTGGTGGCTGGGCCCGGCTCCGTGGCCCTGGTGGGTGTCAGTAGAATATGTGGCTTGATGAATAAAGTTTGTGTTCGTGACGCCACCTGTGCTCTGCGGCTATTAAGCCGCCGCTGCTGTGTGAAGCCTCCGGGGTGATGTTATGGCAGCAATGGTGGTACTGCTCCCCACAGGTGGAGCGGAGCCCCGGGGACACTGTTAGTGCTCGTGAAAGTCTATGGGGTTGTGTGGATAACACGGTGCAGGGCCGACAGGCAATGAGAGAACCAGGCACAAACAACAGTCTCTTTACCTTTTCCTCTTTTACTTTGGGAACAGTCCAGTCCTGGGAGACCGTTACAGGTGGTGATGGGGATCCGGTCGGCCTGGAAGTACTTGGGGGAATCTTTCTGGCCAGCTGAGTATGAGGCCTACTCCTGTGCTTTTCTTTGTTATGATAGGACCCTGCTTCTCTGAATCCAGCAATGTCCCTCTTTGCTACTGGGACCAGTGGTACGTCCCTTTCCCTCTGTAGCAGGCTGCGCAGGCCCTCTCTGGTGCTTCTCTGCTGGAGTCCACACCGGGCCCTGATGCTGCAGCTGTGTGTTCGGGATGTATATGGGCCAGGTGCTTGCAGCTCTCCTGCCCTTCGGATTCAGCAACCAGGGAGTATTTTAAGCCCTGGTGGCCACAGACTCCCATGTCCGAGTCTCTCCGCTGCCTCTCTGCTACTCCTGCTTCCCTGGGCCAAGCTACTCTAGCTCTAGGCCCCAGATCCACAGGACAGCTCACTCTGCGTCTGCTCAGTATCACCTCTCTCTACAGACTGACCACTACTTCCTCCCCCAGGCCAGACTTGAGGAATGCTCCCTGGAATTCCAGGTTCAGAGCTCCCCCTGCTGGCCGGAGGGAGAACTGCGTTGGGTGTTAAACTTGCTGGCCAATGGACCTCCCCATTACCTCCAGGCTCAGCATTAACCCTTTGGAAGGTCAATGCTGTTGTGGCGACCAGGTCCTGGGGCGCCACAGAGTCTGCAAAAGACCTGAGATTGGGATGGAGATTTGTCTTCCAACAAGTCAATGATCCCAAACATAAAGCAAAATCTACAATGGACTGGTTCACAAATAAACGTATCCAGGTGTTAAAATGGCCAAGTCACAGTCCAGACCTGAACCCAATCGAGAATCTGTGGAAAAAGCTGAAAACTGCTGTTCACAAACACTCTCCATCCAACCTCACTCGGCTCCAGCTGTTTACAAAGGAAGAATGGGCAAGAATTTCAGTCTCTCCATGTGCAAAACTGATAGACACATACCCCAAGAGACTGCAGCTGTAATCGCAGCAAAAGGTGGCGCTACAAAGGATTAACTTAAAGGGGATGAATAATATTGCACGCCCCAATTTTCAGTTATTTCTTTTTTTACAAAAATTTAAAATAAGCAATCAATTTCGTTCAACTTCACAATTGTGTCCACTTGTTGTTGATTCTTCACCAAAACATTAAAATTTTTATCTTTGTTTGAAGCCTAAAATGTGGGAAAAGGTTGAAAAATTCAAGGGGGTCGAATACTTACGCAAGGCACTGTATATAAGTAGCAGGAAGCAGAACTGCTCATGAATTGCTCAATGATGTCAGGCAGCTGCTGCAAAGCTTCTGTCAATAATTGTACTTTGGAGTTGGCTCCTTACTCCGAGTCATAAATGTGATCTGTGTCCTGGTAGATGGTGATATGTCCGTGTCACTGTGATGGGAGGTGGAGACCGGAACTTAGATATAGGCCGATCTCAACAGCATGAGCCATCATTTCTTCTTACTCATATATTGTCTTGAAGAAGTATTCATACCCCGTGAACTTTGTCACATTTTTACACGTATGTTATTGGGACTTTTTTTCTGTGATACCAACACAAAAAGTAGCAAGTATTTGTGAAGTTTTAGATGGTTTTCCAAATATTTTAAATGTATAAGTCTAAAAATTGTGACTTGTATTTGTGTTCAGAATCCCGGAGTCAATACTTGTTGGACGACCATTCCCTGCAGACTGCTGCACATCTTTTGGGGGATGTCTCTGAGATTTACACATCTAGAGGTTGAAATTTTTGCTCATTTTTCATTACAAAATCGCTGTCTGTGAGATTGGTTGGAGACGTCTGAACAGCAATTTTCAAGCTTTTCTACAGATTCTCTATGCAACTTTGGTCTGGTCTGTGATTGGACCATTCACACACATGAATATGCATTGATCTAAACCAGGGGTGTCAAACTCATTTTCGCAGAGGGCGATATCAGCATTATGGCTGCATTCAAAGGGCCTCTTGTACTTGTAAGGGCTCATGCAGATCTCCATGCAACACATATAATACAAGCATCAAGCATGGACTGCAATGCAAAACTGGCCTGGGGCTGTACAAGAGCTGTCCCTGGGTAGTAGGTCTAAGAGCACCATCCCTGTTTCGTAGGGCTGAGGCCGCCGCGCCTTGGGTGTCAGGGCTGAGGCCGCCGCGCCTTGGGTGTCAGGGCTGAGGCCACCGCGCCGGGAGGGGTGTGGAGGGGCAGGGCTGAGGCTGCTGTGCCCTGAGGGTGGGGGGAGTTCCAGGGCTGAGGTCGCTATGCCGGGGGAGGGGGGTAGTTCCAGGGCTGAAGCCGCCGTGCCGAGTGGGGGGGAGGGGGAGTTCCAGGGCTGAGGTCGCTATGCCGGGGGAGGGGGGAGTTCCAGGGCTGAGGCCGCCGTGCCAAGTGGGGGGGAGGGGGAGTTTCAGGGCTGAGGCCGCCATGCCGAGTGGGGGGAGTTCCAGGGCTGAGGCTGCCATGCCTGGAGTGGGGGGAGTTCCAGGGCTGAGGCTGCCATGCCTGGAGTGGGGGGAGTTCCAGGGCTGAGGCTGCCATGCCTGGAGTGGGGGGAGTTCCAGGGCTGAGGCTGCCATGCCTGGAGTGGGGGGAGTTCCAGGGCTGAGGCTGCCATGCCTGGAGTGGGGGGAGTTCCAGGGCTGAGGCTGCCATGCCTGGAGTGGGGGGAGTTCCAGGGCTGAGGCTGCCATGCCTGGAGTGGGGGGAGTTCCAGGGCTGAGGCTGCCATGCCTGGAGTGGGGGGAGTTCCAGGGCTGAGGCTGCCATGCCGGGGGAGGGGGAAGTTCCAGGGCTGAGGCCGCCGTTCCGGGTGGGGGGGAGGGGAAGTTCCAGGGCTGAGGCCGCCATGCCTGGGGGAGGGCAGGGCTGGGGCCGTTGCTCCCCATGCTAAGCATTGCTCTAAATCAAAGATGGAACCTGCTCGCTTTTGCAGAATCTTATGGTAAATATTTGCTACCGCCGCGCTGATTTAAAAGTTCAAAGATGGAACCTGCTCCCTGCGCTGATGACACCCTATTTAAGTACATGCTGTGTTCCCTCGATTTCAAAGATGGCACCAGCTTCTTTTGTTGGTGCTGCCTTCTCTTCTAAGGGGTACCGTAGTTTGCACACTACGACATCGCAGCTGCGATGTCGGTGGGGTTAAATCGAAAGTGACGCACATCCGGCGTCGCTGTCGATATCGTAGTGTGTAAATCCTTTTTGATATGATTAACGAGCACAAAAGCGTCGTAATCGTATCATCGGTGTAGGGTCTGACATTTTCATAATTTCGCTGCAGCGACGGTACGATGTTGTTCCTCGTTCCTGCGGCAGCGCACATCGCTGTGTGAGAAGTCGCAGGAGCGAGGAACATCGCCTTACCTGCGTCCTGCCTGCAATGAGGAAGGGAGAAGGTGGGCGGGATGTTTACGTCCCGCTCATCTCCGCCCCTCCGCTTCTATTGGCCGCCTGCTGTGTGACGTCGCTGTGACGCCGCACGACCCGGAGGCGGTTCGCCGGCGAGAGCGACATCGCAGGGCAGGTGAGTGCATGTGAAGCTGCCATAGCGATAATGTTCGCTACGGTAGCTATCACAAGAGATCGTATGTGCGACGGGGGCGGGGACTATCGCGCTCGGCATCGCAAGCATTGGCTTGCGATGTCGTAGTGTGCAAAGTACCCCTAAGCACTGGTTGTGTCTGCTCCGATTCCAAGATGCAGCCGCCGGGGAGACTCTTTGGACTGTTGCATCAGGTGGACAGACCCCTGGGTGAATGTCCTGCCTTCTCACCCTAGATAAGTCGCTGTCATGAGCCACATAAAATGATGTGGCAAGCCTTATTTCGCCCTGTGGCCTAGAGTTTGACACCTCTTACCTAATCCGTCAATAGAAGCTCTGGCAGTATGTTTTAGGGTCTCTGAAAATCCAAAGCATGCAAAGAATGATCAGCACTCCACCCTTTTAATCACGACGCACAGGGAAGAAATAATTCAATAAGTCAAGAAACATTCCCGAAACTTACACAAATCATTGCTGCTGGATCCTTTACTCACCATCTGAGAGAGATGGTGAATAAAGGATCAAGCAAGCAATGTTTAAGGTTGTTGTCCTGTTGGAAGATGAATCTATGCCCCAGTCTCAAGTCTTTTCCAGCCTCTTAACAGGTTTTTCTTCAGGATTGCCCTGTATTTAGCTCTGATCAGCTTCCCTGCCCCTGATGAAGAAAAGCCTCCCCACAGCATGATGCTGCCACCACCATGTGTGACAGTGGGGATGGTGTTTTCAGGGTGATGTGCAGTGTTTAGTTTTTCAGCAGACAGCGTTTTTCTCCAGAGTGACCATGAGCCTTTTGGCTGCTTCTCTAATTAGTGCTCTCCTTCTTGGGATGTCCGTTTAGATGGACAGCCATGTATTTGTAGATTTGCAGTGTTCAGAGCTTGGGCTATTTTTTTTTTTTTTTTTTTACCTAACCTTGCTTTACTCTTCTACACACCTTTTATCACTGACCTGTCTGGTGTGTTCCTTGGTTTTCATGATGATGTTTGAACCATAATGTTCTCAAACAAACCTCTGAGGCCTTCACAGAACAGCTGTAGCTATACTGAGAATAAATTACACAGGTGGATTCAATGAATTCATTACTTTTGGAGTCAATTGAAAACTTGGGATTTTATTTAGGGGTATCAGACTACAGGGAGCTTAACACAAATTCACAATCATGGTTGGGTGGAAACCTATGCTACCCAGGTTGGTATACCATCCAACAAAAGTACTAGGATATGTTACCTACCAATATACTTGTCCCAGGGGGGATGTGCACGTCGAGTATCGCCAAACTAATGTACTCACAATTTTGCCTCTCTTCCTGGCCATGCTCATTCGGATGGGGAAAATGGGCACACAAGTCCTTCGCTCTAGCCCAACAGTCAGAACCGCACCAACTAACAGTTATCACCTCCCCAGTGTAAAGGTGATTATTTGTGTAATCTGGAGCGCCCCTTTAGATTCCTCACTACTGAGCACATTATGCTAATTAACAGACACAATGGGTCAATATCTGGAGCCGCTGTAATAATATAATCCAGAATGGCCCAGGGCATCTTCTCCATGAAAAGCATCAATGCTTCAATTTGGATGAGCCAGGTAAAGTGGCAGAACTGACGCATTTAATAATTTGCCAACTCTGGGCAGTTATGGGCTGCTATTTTCAGTTTGGGGAGGGGCCAATAACCATGGGCCTACCCACCCTTATAACACCAACCCCCTCCCACCCAATGGTCAGCTATCCTTTGGCTGGTTATCAAAAATGGGAAGACCTTATGCCATGGTTTTTTTTTTAATTACTTATTTAAATTAAAAAAGAATCAGCTAGGGATCCCCTCTATTTTTGATAACCAGCCATGGAAAACAGGTTGAAGCCCTGCTCTTCACACTGTCCTCTTACACTCTGTCCCCACTATACTGCCCCAGTATCTATACTGTGCCCCCTCACCACACCAACCTCTTTTTGGCATACTAACCCCTCCTTGCCATGGCTTCAGATTGTTCCCCCATGCCCCTTTCCATACCGCCCCACTTCCAAACTACCTAGTCTCTATTCTGTGCCCCCTCACATTTTTCTCATCCCATACTATTTCCTCACTACCTCTCCACTCATCTTCCCCTCGCTCCTCATACTGTCTGCATACATTTTCCCCACCTTGCTCCCCATACTGTGTCCGCACACATCCCACTCCCTCATTTCCCATACGGTCCTCAAATTTACCCCCTTACTCCCCATACTGTCTTCAAGTTTATCTTCCCCTCTTGCTCTGCATACTGTCCTCAAATTTCCCCCACTCATTCCACATTCTGTCCTCAATCCCCCCCTTGCTCCCCATAATGTGCCCTCAAATCCCCATCTAGATTGCTATACTGTTCTTAAATTTACCCCCTTGCTCCCCATACTACGGTATGTACGCACCCATCCCCTCGTTGCTCCCCATACTGTGTCCTGTCCTCAAATCCCCCCCTCGCTCCCCATACTGTGTCCGCACACATTCTGCTCCCTCATTTCCCATACTGTCCTCAAATTTACCCCATTGCTCCAACACAGTCCTCAAGACTTTCTCTGAGTGGGAGATTTCACATTTTTTTGTGTAATCCGGAGTACTCCTTTAGATTCCTCACTATTGAGCACATTATCCTAATTAACAGACACAATGGGTCAATCTCCGGAGCCGCCATATTAATATAATCTAGAACGGCCCAGGGCATCGTCTCTATGAAAAGCATCAAAGCTTCATTGTGAAATCTACTCTGAAGGTTCAGACTGTGAAGGCGACAAGTGAGGAAATCATCCTTGTGATTATAATATAAAAGTGACTTCTATAGAACAAAGATCAAACCCGACTCTTCTATTTTTCACGACGCCGCTCGGATGTCTGAGATCTATCACTCACCGCTCCGAAATGGGATTCAGAAAGTTTGTAATTCCTAAAAGTTTGCGAGTCTTTAATTTATCCCACCCCCCCCCCCCCCCCCCAATTCCATATAATCGCTTTTATCACATCTGTCATCACCAACTTCAGTAGAACTTTGGAGATAAGTGGCTGCTAGGCTCCCGGGCACCACTTGTCTATATCGTTTTAACTTCCTAGATATTAATTTACTGTGTGTATGTGTAATATATATATATATATATATATATATATATATATATATATATATATATATATATATATTTTATAATTACAGTGCAGACCAATAGTTTGGACACACCTATTCTTGATTTTCATGACTCTGAAAATTGTAGATTCACATTGAAGGCATCAACACTATGAATTAACACATGTGGAATGAAATACTTGACAAAAAATTGTGAAACAACTGAAAATATGTCTTGTATTCTAGGTTCTTCAAAGTAGCCGCCTTTTGCTTTGATTACTGCTTTGCACGCTCTTGGCATTCTCTTGATGAGCTTCAAGAGCTAGTCACCAGAAATGGTTCTCACTTCACAGGTGTGCCCTGTCAGGTTTAATAGTGGGATTTCTTGCCTTATAAATGGGGTTCGGACCATCAGTTGTGTTGTGCAAAAGTCTGGTGGATACACAGCTGATAGTCCTACTGAATAGACTGTTAGCTGCTTTTTTTTCTTGCCATAATACAAATTCTAAATTAAGAAAAAAAAATTGGGAAAACTTTGACAGTGTCCCCAAGTGTAGTGGCAACAACCATCAAACACTACAAAGAAACTGGCTCACATGAGGACCACCAAAGGAAAGGAAGACCAAGAGTCACCTCTGCTGCGGAGGATAAGTTTATCCGAGTCACCAGCCTCAGAAATTGCAGGTTAACAGCAGCACAGATTAGAGACCAGGTCAATGCCACACAAAGTTCTAGCAGCAGACACATCTCTAGAACAACTGTTAAGAGGAGACTTTGTGCAGCAGCCTTCATGGTAAAATAGCTGCTAGGAAACCACTGCTAAGGACAAGCAACAAGCAGAAGAGACTTGTTTGGGCTAAAGAACACAAGGAATGGACATTAGACCAGTGGAAATCTGTGCTTTGGTCTGATGAGTCCAAATTTGAGATCTTTGGATCCAACCACCATGTCTTTGTAGAAAAGGTGAACGGATGGACTCTACATGGCTGGTTCCCACTGTGAAGCATGCAGGAGGAGGTGTGATGGTGTGGGGTGCTTTGCTGGTGACACTGTTGGGAATTTATTCAAAATTGAAGGCATGCTGACCAGCATGGCTACCACAGCATCTCGCAGCCACATGCTTTTCCATCCAGTTTGCGTTTAGTTGGACCATCATTTATTTTTCAACAGGACAATGACCCCAAACACACTTCAGGCTGTGTAAGGGCTATTTGACTAAGAAGGAGAGTGATGGGGTGCTACGCCAGATGACCTGGCCTCCACAGTCACCAGACCTGAACCCAATCAAGATAGTTTGGGGTGAGCTGGACCGCAGAGTGAAGGCAAAAGGGCCAACAAAAGCTAAGCATCTCTGGGAATTCCTTCAAGACTGTTGGAAAACCATTTCTGGTGACTACCTCTTGAAGCTCATCAAGAGAATGCCAAGAGTGTGCAAAGCAGTAATCAAAGCAAAAGGTGGCTACTGTGAAGAACCTAGAATATAAGACATATTTTCAGTTGTTTCCACACTTTTTTGTTAAGTATTTCATTCCACATGTGTTAATTCATAATTTTGATGCCTTCAATGTGATTATACAATTTTCAGAGTCACGAAAATAAAGAAAACTCTTTGAATGAGGGGGTGTGTCTGGAACTTTTGGTCTGTAGTGTGTGTGTGTGTGTGTGTGTGTGTGTGTATATAATATATATCCTGCATCACTGATCTGTGTCCTAATTTCTTACAGCAAAAGCTGCAGTTTGTGAGCGTCCTGGGCGCCGGACTCCTCTGCGGGACTGCCCTGGCCATAATTATACCAGAAGGGATTGAACTTCTTGACGGCTCCTCCAAAGGTTAGAAAAACCAGTGCTGCCTCCTTTGTTGTATCTGGACAGGATGTTTTATCCTTCGCTTGGCTTCATCCATCCACCACCACTAATCTTCCAAGACGTCGGGGCCGGAGCCAGCACAAACAGTCCGTGATGGGAAATATATACGAATTTGTGTTTTTCTTTCGGCTTTTGTAACCGGATAGGTACAAGCATTAGATAATGTCTATGCAGACGATAATGCAAGGTTCTATGTTCCGATAAGCGGCGCCTGTGTAGACTCCTCTCTCTGATTCTGCGGTATTTTGCAGGTTCTCCGGCGAAATGTCTGAATGCTGCGCAGAATATGAACCTGACGGAGGCGGTGGAGGAGGATGGTGGCGGAGATCAGTTCCGTGCCCCCGCACTTCTTCATCGGGGTCTTCCTGGTTACTGGTTTTGTCCTTATGTTCATTGTGGATCAGATCAGCAGCTACTGCTCCTATCATGGTGAGATGGGACCGCGGGTGAGGAGGTCCTTGGTGGAGGGGGGGATATAGATAACTATGGCAATGCACTGTCCCCATGTCCTGGATGGGACCCCTGGCTGCTCAGTGCTGACATCTTGTTTGTTTCTCCCTCTGCAGACCCCCGGACAGGAATGTCGGCCGGCACCAGTATAACGGCCACGCTGGGCCTGGTAATCCACGC